>NC_084551.2:67060000-67097500 GCF_033978685.3 Nerophis lumbriciformis | reverse complement strand
GTATTTTTTTTCTCCTTGTTTTTAAACACTGACTTTTTGCGGTGTATTAAAGAGAAAGACGTGTCTCACACAAAGATTGCGAATGATGGGGAAAAATTCCCCCCCCAAAAAATTGCAGTTCCACTTAAATTCTGTTTCCCAGAAAGAAAACCAAAGAAAAAGTCACACATTTATTTCTTTTGACTTTAAAGGGATATATTTGAGGGAAAATAACTCTTGCATACTTCAATCAATCAATCACAGTTTATTTATACAGCCCTTAATCACAAGTGCCTCAAAGGGCTTCACATCCCCTGATCTGAACCCACATCCGGACAAGGAAAAACTCCAAAATATTTCTACGTGTTTCTTGAAAAATAAAATGATAACACGGGACGTAGTCATGTCAAAAACCCCCAAAACAAAACAGGACTCTTCTACCCCTCAAACACTGCACACAAAGGGTGTCAAAACATGCACAACTGTGCTATTTTTAACGCTCTTATTAAAGCCACATAAGTGGGATTGACTTGAAAGTTCTTACACGGCTCAATGCACGCTACTAAAACACCCGCTGTAACTCGGAGAGGGTTTTAAGCCAAATCACCACACAATTTGGTACACCCCCCCCCCCCGGGGCACTGACAAGCACGTGTGTCCAATTTCATCAAGATTAGTTCAAAAAACACAAAAAGTGTCAGCCTCGTCTTTGACTTAGTTACTAATTGTCCCGATGGTTGTCGATGCTTGCATGACTTCATAAGCATTCTGACCACGACCCATAGGGGGCGCTGCTGATGTCACTGACACGCATACTTGCCAACCTTGAGACCTCCGATTTCGGGAGGGGGGTGGGACGGGGGCGTGGCTAAAAGGGGAGGAGTATATTTACAGCTAGAATTCACCAAGTCAAGTATTTCATATATATATAGATATATATATATCTATATCAGTGTTTCCCACACATTCATTTATTTGTGGCGGCCCGCCACGAAAGAATTACGTCCGCCACAAATGGATTTTTCGGCTTTTGACTCCTCAGCCTTCCCGGTAAGGTCTATTCAGGTGTACTGGAGAGGAGGCTACGCCGGATAGTCGAACCTCGGATTCAGGAGGAACAGTGTGGTTTTCGTCCTGGTCGTGGAACTGTGGACCAGCTCTATACTCTCGGCAGGGTCCTTGAGGGTGCATGGGAGTTTGCCCAACCAGTCTACATGTGCTTTGTGGACTTGGAGAAGGCATTCGACCGTGTCCCTCGGGAAGTCCTGTGGGGAGTGCTCAGAGAGTATGGGGTTTCGGACTGTCTGATTGTGGCGGTCCGCTCCCTGTATGATCAGTGTCAGAGCTTGGTTCGCATTGCCGGCAGTAAGTCGGACACGTTTCCGGTGAGGGTTGGACTCCGCCAAGGCTGCCCTTTGTCACCCATTCTGTTCATAACTTTTATGGACAGAATTTCTAGGCGCAGTCAAGGCGTTGAGGGGATCCGGTTTGGTGGCTGCAGGATTAGGTCTCTGCTTTTTGCAGATGATTTGGTCCTGATGGCTTCATCTGGCCAGGATCTTCAGCTCTCACTGGATCGGTTCGCAGCTGAGTGTGAAGCGACTGGGATGAGAATCAGCACCTCCAAGTCCGAGTCCATGGTTCTCGCCCGGAAAAGGGTGGAGTGCCATCTCCGGGTTGGGGAGGAGATCTTGCCCCAAGTGGAGGAGTTCAAGTACCTCGGAGTCTTGTTCACGAGTGAGGGAAGAGTGGATCGTGAGATCGACAGGCGGATCGGTGCGGCGTCTTCAGTAATGCGGACGCTGTATCGATCCGTTGTGGTGAAGAAGGAGCTGAGCCGGAAGGCAAAGCTCTCAATTTACCGGTCGATCTACGTTCCCATCCTCACCTATGGTCATGAGCTTTGGGTTATGACCGAAAGGACAAGATCACGGGTACAAGCGGCTGAAATGAGTTTCCTCCGCCGGGTGGCGGGGCTCTCCCTTAGAGATAGGGTGAGAAGCTCTGTCATCCGGGGGGAGCTCAAAGTAAAGCCGCTGCTCCTCCACATCGAGAGGAGCCAGATGAGGTGGTTCGGGCATCTAGTCAGGATGCCACCCGAGCGCCTCCCTAAGGAGGTGTTTAGGGCATGTCCGACCGGTAGGAGGCCACGAGGAAGACCCAGGACACGTTGGGAAGACTATGTCTCCCGGCTGGCCTGGGAACGCCTCGGGATCCCCCGGGAGGAGCTGGACGAAGTGGCTGAGGAGAGGGAAGTCTGGACTTCCCTGCTTTGGCTGCTGCCCCCGCGACCCGACCTCGGATAAGCGGAAGAAGATGGATGGATGGATGGGCTTTTGACTCGCTCGACCGCTCATAAAAGCAATGGGACTCTGTCTGTGAATGTTGCTTGTAGTTACAACTCCGGTGCAGTAGGTGGCGGTAACTCCGCCAATAGCACTTAATTCACCTGGTGGGCCAGAAGAAGAAGAAGAAGAGGGACGGACGGACGGACGGACGGACGGACGGACGAAACGGGATCAAAATACGAGGGTAATATAGGTTATAGGTAGATATGTTATAGCTGCATCGCTCGCGGCTCGTCATATATTTAACGTTAATCCGCTGCTTCATTAACACCGCCGCTGTTTGACTCGTGGGCCGGGGCAGACGAACGTAGTAAAAGTCACGTGTTACCCTAGCGACGAGCTAACGTGTCCAGGTTATAACCATGTTGTCAATAAACACACATGGACTGAAGCTAAATTGTCCACTGTCCACTGCAGCATGTGAATGCAATGAAAATAATAAAATCTGATCCAACCAGCTGTTAAAATGTTGTCCAGGTTAATGTTTTGGCCATTAAAAGCCCTTTATTTCAAGATTTCAACTGTGATCGGGCTTTAAACAGGTGGCTGACCTGTTCAGATGAGTGTAACTGCTACTGGTCAAATAATGTAAAATAGCATTTAATTTTACATGTATGCAATGCCATTTAAATGTAATTATAGATAATAATAATGATAATAAATACTGTGTAGTGTTGTAAATAGTCAACGGGAAGAATTTTAGTAAGATATAAGCCATGAGCACTACACAGCCAGAAAAAAACCTAGGCAGGACAAGTAAAAATATTGGGGCAAGTAGAAAAAAAGCTTAACGTTGAACCCTGCATGTGTTGAGCTGCTGCCGCTTAAGGATAGACGGCACTGTACATAGAGCGCTTCTGCTCGTTAGTAATAAATTCTAATGTTGGATGTTCACTCCTTCACACAGATGAGTATAGAAAAATATTTTCAACGGCCGAAAAGGGCTCGACTTGGAGAGGAGGTAGGCCTACAGTCCGGACCACAGGTGCGACCTGTTCAGCAGCAGGAGGAGGAGGAGGAGGTTGACTGACTGTGGCAGGACACCTCTGCCTCTGTTTCACTTCATGTTGCTGGTAAATAATATGATTGTAGTATTAGGCTAAAGTTAAATTATTTAGTATTCACTAATTAAAGGGGCAGAGCTTTAAGAGACATTTTAGCTTTTATATTTTATAAGATATATTTTTTGTAAGAACCACAATTAATAAATATATTTCAGTGAATCACTAATTGTTCAAATCTGTATATAAATATGTACATAAAATGTTGTAATTATATTCCAACTACGCGTTCTTCTTGGTCATCGCCGCTGCCGCCGCCACCCCCCACCCCCCGACCACACCACCACAAATAGATGCCTGTCCTGTGGGAAACACTGTATATATATATATACATACATATATATATATATATATATATATATATATATATATATATATATATTTATATATATATATATATATATATATATATATATATATATGTATGTATATATGTATATATATATATATATATATATATATATATATATATATATATATATATATATATAAGAAATACTTGACGTTCAGTGAATTTTAGCTATATATATATATATATATATATATATATATATATGGCAACACTAAATTGGCCCTAGTGTGTGAATGTGAGTGTGAATGTTGTCTGTCTATCTGTGTTGGCCCTGCGATGAGGTGGCGACTTGTCCAGGGTGTACCCCGCCTTCCGCCCGATTGTAGCTGAGATAGGCTCCAGCGCCCCCCGCGACCCCAAAAGGGAATAAGCGGTAGAAAATGGATGGATGGATATATATATATATATATATATATATATATTTTATTATATATATATATATATATATTTTATTATATATATATATATATATATATATATATATATATATATATATATATTTATTTTATTATATGTATATATATCCATCCATCCATTGTCTACCGCTTGTCCCTTTTGGGGTCGCGAGGGGCGCTGGAGCCTATCTCAGCTGCATTCGGGCGGAAGGCGGGGTACACCCTGGACAAGTCGCCACCTCATCGCAGGGCCAACACAGATAGACAGACAACACTCACACTCACATTCACACACTAAGGCCAATTTAGTGTTGCCAATCAATATATATATATATCTATTTTATTATATATATATATATATATATATATATGTATATATATAAAATAAATACTTGAATTTCAGTGTTCATTTATTTACACATATACACACACATAACACTCATCTACTCATTGTTGAGTTAAGGGTTGAATTGTCCATCCTTGTTCTATTCTCTGTCACTATTTTTCTAACCATGCTGAACACCCTCTCTGATGATGCATTGCTGTGTGGCACGCACAAAAGTGCTTTCATCAAATGCACTAGATGGCAGTATTGTCCTGTTTAAGAGTGTCACAACATTGCTGTTTACGGCAGACGAACTGCTTTACGGTAGACGAAAAACGTGACTGCTGTTGTTGTGTGTTGTTGCCACGCTGGGAGGACGTTAATGAAACTGCCTAACGATAAACCCATGAGGACCTGAGTCCGCCTGAATTTCGGGAGAAAATTTGTCCCGGGAGGTTTTCGGGAGAGGCGCTGAATTTCGGGAGTCTCCCGGAAAATCCGGGAGGGTTGGCAAGTATGCCGACACGTGTATTATTTTTCTGTAGAAATGTGTTAGCAATGGCATGTCATGACGAGTGCAGAGGTGACGACATGATGTGGGCTGAGGAGTAATCGTTTTTTTCACCTCCTAATTGAGGATTCGACTATTTTTAATCTTTTTTTTCCCTCCAATTTGATTGCGCCCCCCCCCCCCCCCCCAAAAAAAACAAAAAAAAACAGGCCGCCTTGCCCATCTGTTTCTCTTAAAGAAGCCTCCTAAAGGGATTAGCTACATCTCCCCCCCCCCCCCCCCCCCACACACACACACACACATTCTTGTATTTCTTACCTTCTTGAGACCTCCAGAAAAATGCCTACCTCTTTAGGACCACCCTTTCCAGATATATAAAGATTTGTATTTACAACATTAATAATATGTACATATTATGCATATATAAAAACAATCAAGCTTTTAGTTAATTTAGAATTTTTTGTTTGTAAATTGGTTATTAATCTTTATTATTTACTTCAAGTTATTACAGTATGTCTCTATGTACATATTTATTTAATTTTTTAAAAATTAATATTTGACAAAGGGCACGCATTTCAATTTCTTACACACATTATTACATATATTGGTCAGAAGAGGAGCACTTAGAATTTGTTACACACACTTGTTATTTCATATGTTGACCAAAGGGGAGCACTTAAAAAAAAATCCCTTCTTTTTGGGACCACCCACATTTTTGTATTTATTACCTTCTTGAGACCTCCAGAAAAATGCCTACCTCTTTAGGACCACCCTTTCCAGATATATAAAGATTTGTATTTACAACATTAATAATATATACATACTATGCAAATATTTTAAAAAAGTAATCTTTTAGTTAATTTAAAATTTTTTGTTTGTAAATTGGTTATGACTCTTTATTATTTACGTCAAGTTATTACAGTATGTCTCTATATACATATTTATTTCATTTAAAAAATGTTTTATTATTGGCCAAAGGGGACACATTTCAAATTTTTACACACACTTGTTATTTCATATGTTGACCAGAGGGGGAGCACTTTTAAAACCGACACACAGTCAATTTGAAAAAAATCCCTCCTTTTTGGGACCACCCTCATTTTGATAGATTTCACCACCAGGGGTGCAAATGAGACATTCTCTATTACATGCAATGGTTTTTCCCGTATTGGGACCATGATTTATGTCCTAACTTGTTCACACCTTCTCATATGGAAGGTACTTTTCCTTGTTGATGTCTCAAGAAGGATAGAAATACAAGAACACCTACGCACACTCACCCATTTTTGTATTTATTACCTTCTTGAGACCTCCAGAAAAATGCCTACCTCTTTAGGACCACCCTTTCCAGATATATAAAGATGTGTATTTACAACATTAATAATATATAGATACTATGCAAATATTTAAAAAAAGTAATCTTTTAGTTAATTTAAAATTTTTTGTTTGTAAATTGGTTATGACTATTATTTACGTCAAGTTATTACAGTATGTCTCTATATACATATTTATTTCATTTAAAAAATGTTTTATTATTGGCCAAAGGGGACACATTTCAAATTTTTACACACACTTGTTATTTCATATGTTGACCAGAGGGGGAGCACTTTTAAAACCGACACACAGTCAATTTGAAAAAAATCCCTCCTTTTTGGGACCACCCTCATTTTGATAGATTTCACCACCAGGGGTGCAAATGAGACATTCTCTATTACATGCAATGGTTTTTCCCGTATTGGGACCATGATTTATGTCCTAACTTGTTCACACCTCCTCATATGGAAGGTACTTTTCCTTGTTGATGTCTCAAGAAGGATACAAATACAAGAACACCTACGCACACTCACACATTCTTGTATTTATTACCTTCTTGAGACCTCCAGAAAAATGCCAACCTCTTTAGGACCACCCTTTCTAGATATATAAACATATGCATTTACAACATTAATAATATATACATACTATGCAAATATTTAAAAAAAGTAATCTTTTAGTTAATTTAGAATTTTTTGTTTGTAAATTGGTTATTAATCTTTATTATTTACTTCAAGTTATTACAGTATGTCTCTATATACATATTTATTTCATTTAAAAAAAAATTAATATTGGCCAAAGGGGGCGCATTTCAAATTTTTACACACACTTGTTATTTCATATGTTGACCAAAGGGGAACACTTCTTTTTGGGACCACCCTCATTTTGATAGATTTCACCACCGGGGGTGCAAATGAGACATTCTCTATTAGATGCAATGGTTTTTCCGTATTGGGACCATGTTTTTGGTCTTAACTTGTTCACACCTCCTCATATGGAAGGTACTTTTCCTTGTTGATGTCTCAAGAAGGATAGAAATACAAGAACACCTACGCACACTCACACATTTTTGTATTATTTTACCTTCTTGAGACCTCCAGAAAAATGCCTACCTCTTTAGGACCACCCTTTCCAGATATATAAAGATTTGTATTTACAACATTAATAATATGTACATACTATGCAAATATTTTTAAAAAGTAATCTTTTAGTTAATTTAGAATTGTTTGTTTGTAAATTGGTTATTAATATTTATTATTTACTTCAAGTTATTACAGTATGTCTCTATATACATATTTATTTCATTTAAAAAAAAAAAAATTTTGGCCAAAGGGGACGCAATTCAAATTTTTACACACACTTGTTATTTCATATGTTGACCAGAGGAGGAGGACTTTTAAAACCCTAATTTAGATGGATTACACCACTAAGGGTGCAAATGAGACATTCAAGAAATGTCAAGAAATACAAGAACAGACACACACACACACACACACATTCTTGTATTTGTTATCTTCTTGAGACCGCCGACAAATGCCTACCTCTTTAGGACCACCCTTTTAAAGATTTGTATTTACAACATTAATAATATATACATACTATGCAAATATAAAAAAGGTAAGCTTTTAGTTAATCATTTTTCGGGGGAATTTTTTGTTTGTCATTGTTTTTTAATCTTCACTATTTACTTCAAGTTATGTCTCTATATACATATTTATTTAATTTTCTTATATTCATTTTGGCCAAAGGGGGAGCCCTTCAAATTTTTACACACACTTGTTATTTCATATGTTGACCAGAGGTGGAGCACTTTTAAAACCCTAATGTTGATAGATTTCACCACCAGGGGTGCAAATGAGACATTCTCTATTAGATGCAATGGTTTTCCTGTATTGGGACCATGATTTCGGTCCTAACTTGTTCACATATGGACGGAACTTTTCCTTGTCGATGTCTCAAGAAGGGTAGAAATACAAGAACAGACACACACACACACACATTCTTGTATTTGTTACCTTCTTGAGACCTCCAAAAAATTGCCCACCTCTTTAGGACCACCCTTTTAAAGATTGGTATTTACAACATTAATAATACATACATATTATGCAACTATAAAAAGGTAAGCTTTTAGTTAATCATTTTTCGGGGGAATTTTTTGTTTGTCATTGTTTTTTATTCTTCACTATTTACTTCAAGTTATTACAGTATGTCTCTATATACATATTTATTTAATTTTCTTATATTCATTTTGGCCAAAGGGGGAGCCCTTCAAATTTTTACACACACTTGTTATTTCATATGTTGACCAGAGGTGGAGCACTTTTAAAACCCTAATGTTGATAGATTTCACCACCGGGGGTGCAAATGAGACATTCTCTATTAGATGCGATGGTTTTTCCGTATTGGGACCATGATTTATGTCCTAACTTGTTCACCGGTCCTCATATGGAAGGTACTTTTCCTTGTTGATGTCTCAAGAAGGATAGAAATACAAGAACGCCTATGCGCACACACACATTTTTGCATTTGTTATCTTCTTTACTTTTGTATGCACATTAAACCAACAAAAAATCCTGACTTTGGAGCAATGTTCACGGACTCTAGTATTTGGCTCCCTATTAGATGCAATGGTTTTTCCGTATTGGGACCATGATTTCGGTCCTAACTTGTTCACCGGTCCTCATATGGACGCTACTTTTCCTTGTTGATGTCTCAAGAAGGGTAGAAATACAAGAACACACACACACATTTTTACATTTGTTACCTTCTTTACTTTTGTATGCACATTAAATCAACAAAAAAAATCCTGACTTTGGAGCAATGCTCACGGACTCTAGTATTTGGCTCTCTATTAGATGCAATGGTTTTTCCGTATTGGGACCATGATTTATGTCCTATCTTGTTCACCGGTCCTCATATGGACGCTACTTTTCCTTGTTGATGTCTCAAGAAGGATAGAAATACAACACACACACACACACACACGCACGCACGCACGCACACACACACACACACACACACACACACACACACACACACACACACACACACACACACACACACACACACACACACACACACACACACACATTTTAGTATTTGCTACCTTCTTTACTTTTGTATGCACATTAAATCAACAAAAAATCCTGACTTTGGAGCAATGTTCACGGACTCTAGTATTTAGCTCCCTATTAGATGCAATGGTTTTTCCGTATTGGGACCATGATTTCGGTCCTAACTTGTTCACCGGTCCTCATATGGACGCTACTTTTCCTTGTTGATGTCTCAAGAAGGGTAGAAATACAAGAACGCCTACGCACACACACACATTTTTACATTTGTTACCTTCTTTACTTTTGTATGCACATTAAATCAACAAAAAATCCTGACTTTGGAGCAATGTTCACGGACTCTAGTATTTGGCTCTCTATTAGATGCGATGGTTTTTCCGTATTGGGACCATGATTTCGGTCCTAACTTGTTCACCGGTCCTCATATGGACGCTACTTTTCCTTGTTGATGTCTCAAGAAGGGTAGTGGCCTAGTGGTTAGAGTGTCCGTCCTGAGATCGGTAGGTTGTGAGTTCAAACCCCGGCCGAGTCATACCAAAGACTATAAAAAATGGGACTCGTTACCTCCCTGCTTGGCACTCCGCATCAAGGGTTGGAATTGGTGGTTAAATCACCAAAAATGATTCCCGGGCGCGGCACCGCTGCTGCCCACTGCTCCCCTCACCTCCCAGGGGGTGATCAAGGGGATGGGTCAAATGCAGAGGACAAATTTCACCACACCTAGTGTGTGTGTGACAATCATTGCTACTTTAACTTTAACTTTTAAATACAAGAACACCTACGCGCACACACACATTTTTGCATTTGTTATCTTCTTTACTTTTGTATGCACATTAAATCAACAAAAAATCCTGACTTTGGAGCAATGTTCACGGACTCTAGTATTTGGCTCTCTATTAGATGCAATGGTTTTTCCGTATTGGGACCATGATTTATGTCCTATCTTGTTTACATATGGACGGAACTTTTCCTTGTTGATGTCTCAAGGATATAAATACAAGCACACACACACACACACACACACACACACACACACACACACACACACACACACACACACACACACACACACACACACACACACACACACACACACACACACACACACACACACACACACACACACACACACACACACTTTAGTATTTGTTACCTTCTTTACTTTTGTATGCACATTAAATCAACAAAAAATCCTGAGTTTGGAGCAATGTTCACGGACTCTAGTATTTGGCTCTCTATTAGATGCAATGGTTTTTCCGTATTGGGACCATGATTTATGTCCTATCTTGTTCACATATGGACGGAACTTTTCCTTGTTGATGTCTCAAGAAGGGTAGAAATACAAGAACACCTACGCACATACACACATTTTTGCATTTGTTACCTTCTTTACTTTTGTATGCATATTAAATCAACAAAAAATCCTGACTTTGGAGCAATGTTCACGGACTCTAGTATTTGGCTCTCTATTAGATGCAATGGTTTTTCCGTATTGGGACCATGATTTATGTCCTAACTTGTTCACATATGGACGCTACTTTTCCTTGTTGATGTCTCAAGAAGGATAGAAATACAACACACACACACACACACACACACACACACACACACACACACACACACACACACACACATTTTAGTATTTGTTACCTTCTTTACTTTTGTATGCACATTAAATCAACAAAAAATCCTGACTTTGGAGCAATGTTCACGGACTCTAGTATTTGGCTCCCTATTAGATGCAATGGTTTTTCCGTATTGGGACCATGATTTATGTCCTATCTTGTTCACATATGGACGGAACTTTTCCTTGTTGATGTCTCAAGAAGGGTTGAAATACAAGAACGCCTACGCGCACACACACATTTTTGCATTTGTTATCTTCTTTACTTTTGTATGCACATTAAATCAACAAAAAATCCTGACTTTGGAGCAATGTTCACGGACTCTAGTATTTGGCTCCCTATTAGATGCAATGGTTTTTCCGTATTGGGACCATGATTTCGGTCCTAACTTGTTCACCGGTCCACATATGGACGCTACTTTTCCTTGTTGATGTCTCGAGAAGGGTAGAAATACAAGGACACACACACACATTTTTACATTTGTTACCTTCTTTACTTTTGTATGCACATTAAATCAACAAAAAATCCTGACTTTGGAGCAATGTTCACGGACTCTAGTATTTGGCTCTCTATTAGATGCAATGTTTTTTTCCGTATTGGGACCATGATTTCGGTCCTAACTTGTTCACCGGTCCTCATATGGACGCTACTTTTCCTTGTTGATGTCTCAAGAAGGATAGAAATACAAGAACGCCTAGGCGCACACACACATTTTTGCATTTGTTTCCTTCTTTACTTTTGTATGCACATTAAATCAACAAAAAATCCTGACTTTGGAGCAATGTTCACGGACTCTAGTATTTGGCTCTCTATTAGATGCAATGGTTTTTCCGTATTGGGACCATGATTTCGGTCCTAACTTGTTCACCAGTCCTCATATGGACGCTACTTTTCCTTGTTGATGTCTCAAGAAGGGTAGAAATACAAGAACGCCTACGCGCACACACACATTTTTGCATTTGTTATCTTCTTTACTTTTGTATGCACATTAAATCAACAAAAAATCCTTACTTTGGAGCAATGTTCACATACTCTAGTATTTGGCTCTCTATTAGATGCAATGGTTTTTCCGTATTGGGACCATGATTTTGGTCCTAACTTGTTCACCGGTCCTCATATGGACGCTACTTTTCCTTGTTGATGTCTCAAGAAGGATAGAAATACAAGAACGCCTACGCAGACACACACACATTTTTGCATTTGTTACCTTCTTTACTTTTGTATGCACATTACATCAACAAAAAATCCTGACTTTGGAGCAATGTTCACGGACTCTAGTATTTGGCTCTCTATTAGATGCAATGGTTTTTCCGTATTGGGACCATGATTTCGGTCCTAACTTGTTCACCAGTCCTCATATGGACGCTACTTTTCCTTGTTGATGTCTCAAGAAGGGTAGAAATACAAGAACGCCTACGCGCACACACACATTTTTGCATTTGTTATCTTCTTTACTTTTGTATGCACATTAAATCAACAAAAAATCCTTACTTTGGAGCAATGTTCACATACTCTAGTATTTGGCTCTCTATTAGATGCAACGGTTTTTCCGTATTGGGACCATGATTTCGGTCCTAACTTGTTCACCGGTCCTCATATGGACGCTACTTTTCCTTGTTGATGTCTCAAGAAGGGTAGAAATACAAGAACGCCTACGCAGACACACACACATTTTTGCATTTGTTACCTTCTTTACTTTTGTATGCACATTACATCAACAAAAAATCCTGACTTTGGAGCAATGTTCACGGACTCTAGTATTTGGCTCTCTATTAGATGCAATGTTTTTTTCCGTATTGGGACCATGATTTCGGTCCTAACTTGTTCACCGGTCCTCATATGGACACTACTTTTCCTTGTTGATGTCTCAAGAAGGGTAGAAATACAAGAACACCTACGCAGACACACACACATTTTTGCATTTGTTACCTTCTTTACTTTTGTATGCACATTACATCAACAAAAAATCCTGACTTTGGAGCAATGTTCACGGACTCTAGTATTTGGCTCTCTATTAGATGCAATGGTTTTTCTGTATTGGGACCATGATTTCGGTCCTAACTTGTTCACCGGTCCTCATATGGACGCTACTTTTCCTTGTTGATGTCTCAAGAAGGGTAGAAATACAAGAACACACACACACATTTTTACATGTGTTACCTTCTTTAGTTTTGTATGCACATTAAATCAACAAAAAATCCTGACTTTGGAGCAATGCTCACGGACTCTAGTATTTGGCTCTCTATTAAATGCGATGGTTTTTCCGTATTGGGACCATGATTTATGTCCTAACTTGTTCACATTTGGACGGAACTTTTCCTTGTTGATGTCTCAAGGTTATAAATACAAGCACACACACACACACACACACACACACACACACACACACACACACACACACACACCTCCATGTTCTTGCTTGTATTTCCTGTCGTCGTCTTGTCGCCGGTGCAACATATTGTCTCAGCGCCTTTGTGTCATATCTGTGCAGCCATTCGGCCCCTTAGACCTCCATTCAAGCCTCCCCACAGACACATCCACCCACCCCCAGCCGACCCTGTCCCTATTTATCCCCTCGCTCCTAAATTTCCCTTCAAAGAGCGGCGGCGGGAGGGGCGGGCGGGCAACGCGAGCCGTGACATCAATCAGGGAAAGCGAATATTTAGCCGGCGCTAATTTCCACCAATAGCCTGGAGACAGGCTTAGCTGACAAAACTCATTCCTGCGCCGAACAAAACTGCCTGTGTTGAGCGCCAGACCCCCTCCTCCTCCCCCTCACCCGCCCCAACCCGCCCCACCCCGCGCCATCACAATAAACACAGTTAGCTCCCTCTTGATTCAGCCTGGACGGGACATAATGGGCTCCATTCTGCGTGAAATAGTCGGGTAATACCAGTGGAGTGCGGCGAGCAGGCTTTACCCGGTGCCACTACAAGAACAGCTGCCGCGTTCTTAGCAGGGCGAGCGCGCCACGCCGCTCCACCCTTGAGCTTGTTTGAATCGGGTGAGTGGTTTCTTCCCAGAGCCCGCTCGCCCCGCCCCTCTTTCAATGCCAACAAACCGTTTGACCCGCTTCCTCTTCCCCCCTCCAGTGTGCGAGCGGGGATAAAAAATAATAATAATGGGGTCGGGGGGGGGGCCCTCGTGGTACCTCAATTTTCCCATCCCTTCACCCGCTATAGTCTGGTTATCCCACACAAATCATCTATCGCCCCCCCCTATATACACCCAATCACTTAAAGCAACAATATGTCATTATTTGACCCCCAAAGAACCGCTCATTTCAATGCTACCTTGGAAGAAAGAGACTAGCATCCTCTATCATCGCCATGGCAACCCCTGCAGCATCGACTGCAGCCTTAAAAGACGCCTCCCCCTACCATTTATAGTGACTTCTTCTTGTCTCAGTCAATCAATCAAAGTTTACTTATATAGCCCTAAATCCCGAGTGTCTCAAAGGGCTGCACAAGCCACAACGACATCCTCGGCTCAGATCCCCACATCAGGGCAAGGAAAAACTCAACCCAATGGGATGACAATGAGAAACCTTGGAGGGGACCGCCCTGAGCAACCGGTGCAATGGTCGTCGAGTGGATCTAGCATAATATTGTGAGAGTCCAGTCCATAGTGGATCTAACATAATAGTGAGAGTCCAGTCCATAGTGGATCTAACATAATAGTGAGAGTCCAGTCCATAGTGGATCTAACATAATAGTGAGAGTCCAGTCCATAGTGGATCTAACATAATAGTGAGAGTGCAGTCCATAGTGGATCTAACATAATAGTGTGAGAGTCCAGTCCATAGTGGATCTAACATAATAGTGAGAGTCCAGTCCATAGTGGATCTAACATAATAGTGTGAGAGTCCAGTCCATAGTGGATCTAACATAATAGTGAGAGTCCAGTCCATAGTGGATCTAACATAATAGTGTGAGAGTCCAGTCCATAGTGGATCTAACATAATAGTGAGGGTCCAGTCCATAGTGGATCTAACATAATAGTGTGAGAGTCCAGTCCATAGTGGATCTAACATAATAGTGTGAGTCCAGTCCATAGTGGATCTAACATAATAGTGTGAGAGTCCAGTCCATAGTGGATCTAACATAATAGTGAGAGTCCAGTCCATAGTGGATCTAACATAATAGTGAGAGTCCAGTCCATAGTGGATCTAATATAATAGTGAGAGTCCAGTCCATAGTGGATCTAACATAATAGTGAGAGTCCAGTCCATAGTGGATCTAACATAATAGTGTGAGATTCTAGTCCATAGTGGATCTAACATAATAGTGTGAGTCCAGTCCATAGTGGATCTAACATAATAGTGTGAGATTCTAGTCCATAGTGGATCTAACATAATAGTAAGAGTCCAGTCCATAGTGGATCTAACATAATAGTGAGAGTCCAGTCCATAGTGGATCTAACATAATAGTGAGAGTCCAGTCCATAGTGGATCTAACATAATAGTGAGAGTCCAGTCCATAGTGGATCTAACATAATAGTGAGGGTCCAGTCCATAGTGGATCTAACATAATAGTGAGAGTCCAGTCCATAGTGGATCTAACATAATAGTGAGAGTCCAGTCCATAGTGGATCTAACATAATAGTATGAGTCCAGTCCATAGTGGATCTACAAACCCCGTTTCCATATGAGTTGGGAAATTGTGTTAGAACGGAATACAATTATTTGCAAATCATTTTTAACCCATATTCAGTTGAATATGCTACAAAGACAACATATTTGATGTTCAAACTGATAAAAAAAAAATCATTAACTTTAGAATTTGATGCCAGCAACACGTGACAAAGAAGTTGGGAAAGGTGGCAATAAATACTGATAAAGTTGAGGAATGCTCATCAAACACTTATTTGGAACATCCCACAGGTGTGCAGGCTAATTGGGAACAGGTGGGTGCCATGATTGGGTATAAAAGTAGATTCCATGAAATGCTCAGTCATTCACAAACAAGGATGGGGCGAGGGTCACCACTTTGTCAACAAATGCGTGAGCAAATTGTTGAACAGTTTAAGAAAAAACTTTCTCAACCAGCTACTGCAAGGAATTTAGGGATTTCACCATCTACGCTCCGTAATATCATCAAAGGGTTCAGAGAATCTGGAGAAATCACTGCACGTAAGCAGCTAAGCCCGTGACCTTCCATCCCTCAGGCTGTACTGCATCAACAAGCGACATCAGTGTGTAAAGGATATCACCACATGGGCTCAGGAACACTTCAGAAACCCACTGTCAGTAACTACAGTCGGTCGCTACATCTGTAAGTGCAAGTTAAAACTCTCCTATGCAAGGCGAAAACCGTTTAATCAACAACACCCAGAAACGCCGTCGGCTTCGCCGGGCCTGAGCTCATCTAAGATGGACTGATGCAACGTGGAAAAGTGTTCTGTGGTCTGACCAGTCCACATTTCAAATTGTTTTTGGAAACTGTGGACGTCGTGTCCTCCGGACCAAAGAGGAAAAGAACCATCCGGATTGTTATAGGCGCAAAGTTGAAAAGCCAGCATGTGTGATGGTATGGGGGTGTATTAGTGCCCAAGACATGGGTAACTTACACATCTGTGAAGGCACCATTAAGGCTGAAAGGTACATACAGGTTTTGGAGCAACACATGGACGTTACCATGGACGCCCCTGCTTATTTCAGCAAGACAATGCCAAGCCACGTGTTACATCAACGTGGCTTCATAGTAAAAGAGTGCGGGTACTTTCCTGGCCCGCCTGCAGTCCAGACCTGTCTCTTATCGAAAATGTGTGGCGCATTATGAAGCCTAAAATAGCAGAAGGGAGACCCCCGGACTGTTGAACAACTTAAGCTGTACATCAAGCAAGAATGGGAAAGAATTCCACCTGAGAAGCTTCAAAAATGTGTCTCCTCAGTTCCCAAACGTTTATTGAGTGTTGTTAAAAGGAAAGGCCATGTAACACAGTGGTGAACATGCCCTTTCCCAACTACTTTGGCAATTCTAAGTTAATTATTATTTGCAAAAAAAATAAAGTTTATGAGTTTGAACATCAAATATGTTGTCTTTGTAGCATATTCAATACAATAATCCCGGACAGACTCTGCAACAAACTGGACACTCTTGGCCTCCCCCCTCTCACAAACGCCTGGATAAGGGACTTCCTAACGGACCGACCCCAGAATGTGAGACTTGGCCCGCACCTCTCATCCTCCCGCACGCTGAGCATCGGCTCCCCACAGGGCTGTGTGCTGAGCCCCCTCCTCTACTGCCTTTACACCCATGACTGCAGTCCGGCCCACAGTGACAACCTTACCGTCAAGTTCGCCGACGATACCACAGTGGTCGGGCTCATCTCCAGGGGTGACGAGGCTGCCTACAGAGAGGAGGTCCTGAAGCTGACGGCCTGGTCTTCGGAGAACAACCTCGCTCTCAACACCAGCAAGACCAGAGAGATCATCGTCGACTTCAGGAGGAGCAGCACCGACCCTGCCCCCCTCTACAGGGTCCACACCTTCAGGTACCTTGGAGTCCACATCTCTAATGACTTCTCCTGGACAGTCAACACCACATCAATCATCAAGAAGGCTCAGCAGCGGCTACACTTCCTTAGAGTCCTCGGGAAGTACAACCTGAAGCCTGACCTGCTGCTGACCTTCTACCGCTCGTCCATCGAGAGCCTGCTGACCTACTGTATTACGGTATGGTACGGCAGCTGCACTGCAGCAGACAGGGAGAGGCTGCAAAGAGTGGTCAAGACGGCTCAGAAGACCATCGGCCGCCCTCTCCCCTCTCTGACGGACATCTACACCTCCCGCTGCCTCAACAGAGCCAGTGCCATCATCAAGGACAGCACCCACCCTGGCTCTGACCTGTTCCACCTGCTGCCCTCTGGGAAGCGCTACAGGTGCATTAAAACCAAAACAAACAGGCTAAAGAACAGCTTCTTCCCCAGGGCCATAACCATCCTGAACGGACTGCCCCATTGTCCCTCATAACTGCCTTCTCTTCGGTGCATTCCACCAACCACCCTGTTTTTGTTTTTGTTTTTTTCATGTATATATTCATTTCACACCATATTCATTGCACTTCTACATTTTTTATATTTTTATATATTTGCACATTGTTTTTCTAGCATGCACACATCGCACTGTATGGAATGGCCTCAATCTCGTTACCTTGTGTAATGACAATAAAGCTGATTCTGATTCTGATTCTGAATATGGGTTGAAAATGATTTGCAAATCATTGTATTCCGTTTATATTTACATCTAACACAATTTCCCAACTCATATGGAAACGGGGTTTGCACTTATAAAAGCACCAAATTCAAATACTTGGTACCCATCTCTATTTGTGATATATTTCTTAACAATATTTGAGTGCCTTTTTACCACCTCTTAATTTTCCAGAACTCAGCATTTGTCCTCGGTCACATTTTCCCGAGCGCCAATTCTATGAACAAGCGTTTATTAGACTTTTGTTTCAACTGACGAGGCGTTGACAGCTTGTGCAGAAATGTGTCATATTGAGCAACAGGTGTTTGGCGTCATGCTGCCGGTAGATTACGTGGTCGTACAAATTTGATTTTAGGCAATCTGGGCGTGGGTAAATCACACGATATATATCAGACCCGGGGCAAAAATACGGCCCGCGGGCCACATGCGGCCCATTAAGATTTTCAATCTGGTTCGCCGGACGTTCTACATCTTCTTCTTCTTTATTTTATTGCAGACCTTAAGATCCATTACACCAGGGGTGCTCATTACGTCGATCGCGATCTACCGGTCGATCTCGGAGGGTGTGTCAGTCGATCACCAGCCAGGCATTAAAAAAAATAGTCCTAAAAATGAGCGATCATAAATCTTCACAATGTCGTCATTTTCGTCACTTGATTGACGTTCACGGCACCCGAGGGTCTTCTGAGATGACGCTGGCTGCTCCAAAGACCGACTGCACAGTTGCACAATAAAAGCTCTGCTTCATCCTGCCTGCGCTACCAAAATAAGAGTCTCGGAAAGCTGGCGCGCACAAGCTAGCAAGCTACGGAGTTTGCCGACAATGTATTTCCTGTAAAGTGTATACAAAGGAGTACGGAAGCTGGACAAATAAGATGCCAAAAACCAACCACTTTCATGTGGTATTGGACAGAAAGGAGGACTTTTTTTTCTCCTCCATTTGAAAATGCGGACGTTATCATCACCACTGTCTGATTCCAATCAATGCAAGTCATCAGAATCAGGTAATACACCAACTTATATTCTTGTCTTCATGAAAGAAAGGAATCTATATGTGTTAAACATGCTTGTATTATCTTTAAACACCTTTAACTTGTTAACAGTATTAACTATATGTGTTAAACATGCTTGCATTATCTTTAAACACCTTTAACTTGTTAACAATATTAACTATATGTATTAAACATACTTGTATTATCATTAAACACCTTTAATTTTTTAAACAATATTAACTATATGTGTTAAACATGCTTGTATTATCTTTAACCACCTTTAAGTTGTTAACAATATTAACTATATGTGTTAAACATGCTTGTTTTATCTTTAACCACCTTTAAGTTGTTAACAATATTAACTATATGTGTTAAACATGCTTGTTTTATCTTTAACCACCTTTAAGTTGTTAACAATATTAACTATATGTGTTAAACATGCTTGTTTTATCTTTAAACACCTTTAACTTGTTAACAGTATTAACTATATGTGTTAAACATGCTTGCATTATCTTTAAACACCTTTAACTTGTTAACAATATTAAATATATGTATTAAACATACTTGTATTATCATTAAACACCTTTAATTTTTTAACAATATTAACTATATGTGTTAAACATGCTTGTATTATCTTTAACCACCTTTAACTTATTAACAATATTAACTATATGTGTTAAACATGCTTGTATTATCTTTAACCACCTTTAAGTTGTTAACAATATTAACTATATGTGTTAAACATGCTTGTATTATCTTTAACCACCTTTAAGTTGTTAACAATATTAACTATATGTGTTAAACATGCTTGTATTATCTTTAAACACCTTTAAGTTGTTAACAATATTAACTATATGTGTTAAACATGCTTGTTTTATCTTTAACCACCTTTAAGTTGTTAACAATATTAACTATTTGTGTTAAACATGCTTGTATTATTTTTAACCACCTTTAACTTGTTAACAATATTAACTATATGTATTAAACATACTTGTATTATAATTAAACACCTTTAATTTTTTAACAATATTAACTATATGTGTTAAACATGCTTGTATTATCTTTAAACACCTTTAAGTTGTTAACAATATTAACTATTTGTGTTAAACATGCTTGCATTATCTTTAAACACCTTTAACTTATTAACAATATTAACTATATGTGTTAAACATGCTTGTATTATCTTTAACCACCTTTAAGTTGTTAACAATATTAACTATATGTGTTAAACATGCTTGTATTATCTTTAACCACCTTTAAGTTGTTAACAATATTAACTATATGTGTTAAACATGCTTGTATTATCTTTAAACACCTTTAAGTTGTTAACAATATTAACTATATGTGTTAAACATGCTTGTTTTATCTTTAACCACCTTTAAGTTGTTAACAATATTAACTATTTGTGTTAAACATGCTTGTATTATTTTTAACCACCTTTAACTTGTTAACAATATTAACTATATGTGTTAAACATACTTGTATTATCATTAAACACCTTTAATTTTTTAACAATATTAACTATATGTGTTAAACATGCTTGTATTATCTTTAAACACCTTTAAGTTGTTAACAATATTAACTATTTGTGTTAAACATGCTTGCATTATCTTTAAACACCTTTAACTTATTAACAATATTAACTATATGTGTTAAACATGCTTGCATTATCTTTAAACACCTTTAACTTGTTAACAATATTAACTATATGTATTAAACATACTTGTATTATCATTAAACACCTTTAATGTATTAACAATATTAACTATGTGTGTTAAACATGCTTGCATTATCATTAAACACCTTTAATGTATTAACAATATTAACTATTTGTGTTAAACATGCTTGTTTTATCTTTAACCACCTTTAACTTGTTAACAATATTAACTATATGTGTTAAACATGCTTGTATTATCTTTAAACACCTTTAACTTGTTAACAATATTAACTATATGTGTTAAACATGCTTGCATTATCTTTAAACACCTTTAACTTGTTAACAATATTAACTATATGTGTTAAACATGCTTGCATTATCTTTAAACACCTTTAACTTGTTAACAATATTAATTATATGTATTAAACATACTTGTATTATCATTAAACACCTTTAATTTTTTAACAATATTAACTATATGTGTTAAACATGCTTGCATTATCTTTAAACACCTTTAACTTGTTAACAATATTAACTATATGTATTAAACATACTTGTATTATCATTAAACACCTTTAATGTATTAACAATATTAACTATATGTGTTAAACATGCTTGTATTATCTTTAAACACCTTTTAACTTGTTAACAAAAACATATATTTCATAAATAAGTAAATATAAATGATATATATGAATGAGGTAGATCCCCACGACTTGATCAATTGAAAAGTAGCTCGCCTGCAGAAAAAGTGTGAGCACCCCTGCATTACACACATAAAGAAAACACAATACAAAACATTCAAAACAAAACAATACAACATTCAAAACAAAACAATACAACATAAAGCCCAAATGTCAGTTTCTGACATACAAACATGTGTGCCAATGGTTCCACAGTCCAGATGGTACCCAACAGAACTGCGAGCAGGGTCCGTTATTACAGTATTACATCATTTTCTTAGACCTTTAACAAATATAACAAAAAATGTCGCCGCCAATATGACATGCAGTGCTCTTTTTAAATGACCGTAAGTCTGGAACTAACGGGGTGGGGCGGGGGCGTGGTTGGGGGCGTGGCTAAGAGGGGAGGAGTATATTTACAGCTAGAATTCACCAAGTCAAGTATTTCATATATATATACAGTATACATATATATACAGTATATATACTGTATATATATATATATATATATAAATATATATATATATATAAAGTAAATATATATATATATATATAGCTAGAATTCACTGAAAGTGAAGTATTTTCTTATATATATATATATATATATATATATATATATATATATATATATATATATATATATACATTGTCGGAGGCAGATATTTACATATATCCGAATTTAAGTTGTACTTCTTTCATTTCTTAGTCATATTTGAAAACAGCTGGTGTTTTCCATTTCTTCTCTTGATGCTCTGTCAGCAAGTATACTGTGTGTGTTAACCTTGAGTTCTTTGGAATGTGTTTTGACTAGCATTTTGTTTTGTCTACAGAGATGGGACGAGAGAGAGGGTGGTGGGATCGGGAAGACAGACCATTTTTGGGAGGCGCAATAGAATGTTCGAGGGTTAGACTGGTCTCATAATGTATATTGGCAAAGCTTTGATAATATACAACAAAATACCTATTCTGTCTCTGGTGGTTTTTCCAACTCAGCTTTAAGTGTCGGAAAGAACTTGGGAGCGAATTGTGACTTGAATTCCCTGGGAGGAACAACTGGTCCAAAACGCAACAATTTATATATATATATATATATACCGTATTTTCCGCACCATAAGGCGCCCTGGGTTATAAGCCGCGCCTTCAATGAACGGCATATTTCAAAACTTTGTCCACCTATAAGCCGCCCCGTGTTGTAAGCCGCATCTAACTGCGCTAAAGGAATGTCAAAAAAACAGTCAAATAGGTCAGTCAAACTTTAATAATATATTAAAACCAGCGTGATGTGGGCGCGCATGGAGTCGTATATCAACATGGACGGAGCTGCGTGAAAAAAGCCACCCGGCCTCTTCGCGTAAACTTAAACTTACCTTAACCACTCGCTCATCTTTTCTTCATCCATCCCTTCGAGTTAGCTTTTATGATGACGCCGGCTGGAAAGGTCTCTTTTGGCAAGGTCTTCCTTTTGAATATCACCATGGGTGGAAGTTTCTGGCCATTAGCATGGCAAGCTAGAACCACAGTGAAGGATGACTTCTCATTCCCTGTGGTGCGAATATTCACCGTACGTGCTCCCGTTGTATCCACAGTGCGGTTCACAGGAATATCAGTTGCTGTGAAATAGTAATCCGTGTGCGGATGGAGAGATTGCGTCTTTTCATGAACCGGAAACCTGTCGCTTAGTAGGAGCCATTTTGTGGTCTTTACAGATGTAAACACACAAAGGAAATGAAACGTAATATCCGCGCGCTTTTTCTTCTTCTACGCGGGCAGGTGGTTGCTTAGAGTAGAAGAAGAAGCGCTTCCTGTTCTATGGGGGCGGGTGCTTACCTTGGCGGTTGCTTGCGTAGAAGAAGAAGCGCTTCCTGTTCTACCGGGAAAAAAGATGGCGGCTGTTTACCGTAGTTACGAGACCGAAACTTTATGAAAATGAATCTTAATATTAATCCATATATAAAGCGCACCGGGTTATAAGGCGCACTGTCAGCTTTTGAGAAAATTTGTGGTTTTTAGGTGCGCCTTATAGTGCGGAAAATACGGTATATATATATATATATATATATATATATATATATATATATATATATATATATATATATATATATATATATATATCAAGAGGGACAGAGACAGCGCACAGTGCATGTGGATCACATGTTACCATGGCGAGAAAACATGGAGAGACTGCCAGTTATCTAGTCTCCACCAGTTGCAGAAAATGTGCCATCAGTACAACTGGACAGTGCTAGTTCAGTTCCATCACCAGGACCATCAGTGAGTCAGACACAAACTAGTCTCATCATTGAACCAGATTCAAGGGCTGCTGAGTTGCCATCATCAGAACCCAGATCACCTACAACAAAAACCCCACCAGTGATCCGCAGGTACCCAGAAAGGTTTCGAGTACCACCAAAAAAACTGAATCTCTGAAGACAGTATAAAAATCTGTGTGATAATAAGCATGTTATTGTTTACAAATGAGGGTTCAGAGTTCAGTACTAAAAAAATAAAATAATGTGGCTTAAGTACAGTTTTTTAATTGAGCTGCTGCATTTTTTTGGTTGGGTTGTTTATTTCTTTTGAGTAACTTCTACATTTCTAAAAGGGGAGGAATGTAATAGAGTGATCTATGTTCGTCTGTTGCCATCTCCTGGTGAATGTTGGCTATAGCGTACTGGGGGTTACTTTTTGGTTGGCCAACGATTTACGTGGTGTTGCGCACCTGACGTCAAGTGTGTGTGAGTCTGTTCTGAAGTCTACAGTAAAGAGACGTACTTCATCCCCTCGCCTGGTTTTTGCCTCCAACTCAATATATTACAACAACATTGCTCCATGCAGACGTGGCCTCCAGGTCCGCCTTAATTTCGGGAGATTTTCGGGAGAAAATTTGTCCCGGGAGGTTTTCGGGAGAGGCGCTGAATTTCGGGAGTCTCCCGGAAAATCCGGGAGGGTTCAATCAATCAATCAATCAATGTTTATTTATATAGCCCTAAATCACAAGTGTCTCAAAGGGCTGCACAAGCCACAACGACATCCTCGGTACAAAGCCCACATAAGGGCAAGGAAAAACTCACCCCAGTGGGACGTCGATGTGAATGACTATGAGAAACCTTGGAGAGGACCGCATATGTGGGTAACCCCCCCCCTCTAGGGGAGACCGAAAGCAATGGATGTCGAGTGGGTCTGACATAATATTGTGAGAGTCCAGTCCATAGTGGATCCAACATAATAGTAAGAGTCCAGTCCATAGTGGGGCCAGCAGGACACCATCCCGAGCGGAGACGGGTCAGCAGCGCAGAGATGTTCCCAGCCGATGCACAGGCGAGCGGTCCACCCCGGGTCCCGACTCTGGACAGCCAGCACTTCATCCATGGCCACCGGACCTGTGCCCCCCCCCCCCTCCACAAGGAATAGGGGAGCAGAGGAGAAAAGAAAAGAAACGGCAGATCAACTGGTCTAACAGGGGGGCTATTTAAAGGCTAGAGTATACAAATGAGTTTTAAGATGGGACTTAAATGCTTCTACTGAGGTAGCATCTCTAATTGTTACCGGGAGGGCATTCCATAGTACTGGAGCCCCAATAGAAAACGCTCTATAGCCCGCAGACTTTTTTTGGGATCTGGGAATCACTAATAAGCCGGAGTTCTTTGAACGCAGATTTCTTGCCGGGACATATGGTACAATGACAAGATAGGACGGAGCTAGACCGGTTGGCAAGGCCGGTAGAGAGGGTTGTCAAGTATGCATTAAAGGACCTACATATTTGCCCAGCTCTGCGATAGATGAAAGTCTGACTTGTTTGACGACGTTCTCGGAAGAAGACTCCAAATCTCGTGGATTGCTCTTCATCGTCCTAATAGCCACTGGAGCCACGTTGCTGTTTTTAAGACCTAATACCAGTTGAACCTGAGCAGTTCATTTTAATTGGCTGTGATTGGACCCTCTCAATGACCTGATCCTCTTTTACCGTACAACCAAATGATCCCCTTTTGACCTAATTCACTTTGTGAGCGTTTGGCATCCGGAAAAAAACCGCAGCTACTATTTTCTTACAACTCTTGTTGCGCTGTTTTTGTCTCTCTAATATTCCGGGAGCGGCCCCGCCACCGCTTCATTAATTATTTAGCGCCCTTTTCTAGAAGGCCCGTTGTATTAAGGACGGGTGGGTGGGTGATTTGAATAGGAAGTAGCTCGGCGGACCCTAGCGTGTGATGTGTGTGTTCCCCTGTCATTGTATGTTTCTCTGGGCTTCATTTGTCTGCCTCGGCAAGCCAGGGGGCTGAAAGGGAATTTCCATTCTATGAATATTTAATACATAATAAAGTTTTGGATTTTATTCTATTCAATCTGAAGGGCTGAAAACGTGGCGAGGTGCCCCCCCCCTCAAGGACGGCGGCGAGTAAAGGTAGTGTCGGAGGCAGATATTTACATATATCTGAATTTAAGTTGTACTTCTTTAATTTCTTAGTCATATTTGAACACAGCTCGTGTTTTCCATTTATTCTCTTGATGCTCGGTCAGCAAGTATACTATGTGTGTTAACCTTGAGTTCTTTGGAATGTATTTAGACTAGCATTTTGTTTTGTCTACAGAGATGGGACGAGAGAGAGGGTGGTGGGATCGGGAAGACAGACCATTTTTGGGAGGCGCAATAGAATGTTCTAGGGTTAGACTGGTCTCAATCAAAATGTATACAGGTAAAAGCCAGTAAATTAGAATATTTTGAAAAACGTGATTTATTTCAGTAATTGCATTCAAAAGGTGTAACTTGTACATTATATTTATTCATTGCACACAGACTGATGCATTCAAATGTTTATTTCATTTAATTTTGATGATTTGAAGTGGCAACAAATGAAAATCCAAAATTCCGTGTGTCACAAAATTAGAATATTACTTAAGGCTAATACAAAAAAGGGATTTTTAGAAATGTTGGCCAACTGAAAAGTATGAAAATGAAAAATATGAGCATGTACAATACTCAATACTTGGTTGGAGCTCCTTTTGCCTCAATTACTGCGTTAATGCGGCGTGGCATGGAGTCGATGAGTTTCTGGCACTGCTCAGGTGTTATGAGAGCCCAGGTTGCTCTGATAGTGGCTTTCAACTCTTGTGCGTTTTTGGGTCTGGCATTCTGCATCTTCCTTTTCACAATACCCCACAGATTTTCTATGGGGCTAAGGTCAGGGGAGTTGGCGGGCCAATTTAGAACAGAAATACCATGGTCCGTAAACCAGGCAAGGGTAGATTTTGCGCTGTGTGCAGGCGCCAAGTCCTGTTGGAACTTGAAATCTCCATCTCCATAGAGCAGGTCAGCAGCAGGAAGCATGAAGTGCTCTAAAACTTGCTGGTAGACGGCTGCGTTGACCCTGGATCTCAGGAAACAGAGTGGACCGACACCAGCAGATGACATGGCACCCCAAACCATCACCCAACCATGCAAATTTTGCATTTCCTTTGGAAATCGAGGTCCCAGAGTCTGGAGGAAGACAGGAGAGGCACAGGATCCACGTTGCCTGAAGTCTAGTGTAAAGTTTCCACCATCAGTGATGGTTTGGGGTGCCATGTCATCTGCTGGTGTCGGTCCACTCTGTTTCCTGAGATCCAGGGTCAACGCAGCCGTCTACCAGCAAGTTTTAGAGCACTTCATGCTTCCTGCTGCTGACCTGCTCTATGGAGATGGAGATTTCAAGTTCCAACAGGACTTGGCGCCTGCACACAGCGCAAAATCTACCCGTGCCTGGTTTACGGACCATGGTATTTCTGTTCTAAATTGGCCCGCCAACTCCCCTGACCTTAGCCCCATAGAAAATCTGTGGGGTATTGTGAAAAGGAAGATGCAGAATGCCAGACCCAAAAACGCAGAAGAGTTGAAGGCCACTATCAGAGCAACCTGGGCTCTCATAACACCTGAGCAGTGCCAGAAACTCATCGACTCCATGCCACGCCGCATTAACGCAGTAATTGAGGCAAAAGGAGCTCCAACCAAGTATTGAGTATTGTACATGCTCATATTTTTCATTTTCATACTTTTCAGTTGGCCAACATTTCTAAAAATCCCTTTTTTGTATTAGCCTTAAGTAATATTCTAATTTTGTGACACACGGAATTTTGGATTTTCATTTGTTGCCACTTCAAATCATCAAAATTAAATGAAATAAACATTTGAATGCATCAGTCTGTGTGCAATGAATAAATATAATGTACAAGTTACACCTTTTGAATGCAATTACTGAAATAAATCAAGTTTTTCAAAATATTCTAATTTACTGGCTTTTACCTGTATATATGCAAAGCTTTGAGAATATACAACAAAATACCTATTCTGTCTCTGGTGGTTTTTCAACTCAGCTTTAAGTGTCGGAAAGAACTTGGGAGCGAATTGTGACTTGAATTCCCTGGGAGGAACAACTGGTCCAAAACGCAACAGTAGCCAGGTGGAAACATAGCGTTGGGAATAGTTCTATAAGAGTTGAGTGTCGCATCTGGGCCGTGGTGACCTGGCGTGGCTCTCAGTGAGACGCCCAGCTGGGAGTGCCCCTGAATCTACTTGGGATTAGCCCAGGATTGTCTGGGATTACTCTGGGATAGAGAGGGATTAGTAGTGACTGCCTGTTTCGGGGGCGTGAGGGCCATCGTTTGGCCAAATTGCCCCCCCCCGACTCTGAGTGATGCAATGTGGAGGCAGACGAGAGCCACACCTGCCTGCAGACTTTCCTTGTCCTTTGCTGCCTACGTGCGCCACAACGCACCGTTTAACGGCGAGGCCGTGCATGGCCGGCGTCCGAAATCTCCCAAATCTCTCTAGCAGGTGGATTCATCAGATAAAGAGGGTTTGGGAATGAAATCCCTCCAAGTTCAGTGTGGCTGCTCTTCCCTCACATGGGGATAAAATGGAGATTTGGACTCAGAAGGGTCACACAGAGTTGCAGCCTGAAGTAGAAGTGAAGCTTGGCGAGAGTGTACCATAGACCAGACCTGGGCAAATTAAGGCCCGTTAAGGTTGGAATAAACACACGCTGAGAAATAGATACAACCTATGGATAACGGAGACATACAAACCCCATTTCCATATGAGTTGGGAAATTGTGTTAGATGTAAATATAAACGGAATACATCCATCCATCCATCCATCTTCTTCCGCTTATCCGAGATCGGGTCGCGGGGGCAGCAGCCTTAGCAGGGAAGCCCAGACTTCCCTCTCCCCAGCCACTTCGTCCAGCTCTTCCTGTGGGACCCCTAGGCGTTCCCAGGCCAGCCGGGAGACATAGTCTTCCCAACGTGTCCTGGGTCTTCCCCGCGGCCTCCTACCGGTCGGACGTGCCCTAAACACCTCCCTAGGGAGGCGTTCGGGTGGCATCCTGACCAGATGCCCGAACCACCTCATCTGGCTCCTCTCGATGTGGAGGAGCAGCGGCTTTACTTTGAGCTCCCCCCGAATGACAGAGCTTCTCACCCTATCTCTAAGGGAGAGCCCCGCCACCCGGCGGAGGAAACTCATTTCGGCCGCTTGTACCCGTGATCTTGTCCTTTCGGTCATAACCCAAAGCTCATGACCATAGGTGAGGATGGGAACGTAGATCGACCGGTAAATTGAGAGCTTTGCCTTCCGGCTCAGCTCCTTCTTCACCACAACGGATCGATACAGCGTCCGCATTACTGAAGACGCCGCACCGATCCGCCTGTCGATCTCACGATCCACTCTTCCCTCACTCGTGAACAAGACTCCGAGGTACTTGAACTCCTCCACTTGGAGCAAGATCTCGCCCCCAACCCGGAGATGGCACTCCACCCTTTTCCGGGCGAGAACCATGGACTCGGACTTGGAGGTGCTGATTCTCATCCCAGTCGCTTCACACTCGACTGCGAACCGATCCAGTGAGAGCTGAAGATCCTGGCCAGATGAAGCCATCAGGACCACATCATCTGCAAAAAGCAGAGACCTAATCCTGCAGCCACCAAACCAGATCCCCTCAACGCCTTGACTGCGCCTAGAAATTCTGTCCATAAAAGTTATGAACAGAATCGGTGACAAAGGGCAGCCTTGGCGGAGTCCAACCCTCACTGGAAACGTGTCCGACTTACTGCCGGCAATGCGGACCAAGCTCTGGCACTGATCATACAGGGAGCGGACTGCCACAATCAGACAGTCCGATACCCCATACTCTCTGAGCACTCCCCACAGGACTTCCCGAGGGACACGGTCGAATGCCTTCTCCAAGTCCACAAAACACATGTAGACTGGTTGGGCAAACTCCCATGCACCCTCAACGACCCTGCCGAGAGTATAGAGCTGGTCCACAGTTCCACGACCAGGACGAAAACCACACTGTTCCTCCTGAATCCGAGGTTCGACTATCCGGCGTAGCCTCCTCTCCAGTACACCTGAATAGACCTTACCGGGAAGGCTGAGGAGTTTGATCCCACGATAGTTAGAGCACACCCTCCGGTTCCCCTTCTTAAAGAGAGGAACCACCACCCCGGTCTGCCAATCCAGAGGTACCGCCCCCGATGTCCACGCGATGCTGCAGAGTCTTGTCAACCAAGACAGCCCCACAGCATCCAGAGCCTTAAGGAACTCCGGGCGGATCTCATCTACCCCTGGGGCCTTGCCACCGAGGAGCTTTTTAACTACCTCAGCAACCTCAGCCCCAGAAATAGGAGAGCCCACCACAGACTCCCCAGGCACTGCTTCCTCATAAGAAGACGTGTTGGTGGGATTGAGGAGGTCTTCGAAGTATTCCCTCCACCGATCCACAACATCCGCAGTCGAGGTCAGCAGAACACCATCCTCACCATACACGGTGTTGATAGTGCACTGCTTCCCCTTCCTGAGGCGGCGGATGGTGGTCCAGAATCGCTTCGAAGCCGTCCGGAAGTCGTTTTCCGTGGCTTCCCCGAACTCCTCCCATGTCCGAGTTTTTGCCTCTGCGACCGCTGAAGCCGCACACCGCTTGGCCTGTCGGTACCTGTCCGCTGCCTCAGGAGTCCTATGAGCCAAAAGAACCCGATAGGACTCCTTCTTCAGCTTGACGGCATCCCTCACCGCCGGTGTCCACCAACGGGTTCTAGGATTACCGCCACGACAAGCACCAACTACCTTGCGGCCACAGCTCCAATCAGCTGCCTCGACAATAGAGGCGCAACATGGTCCATTCGGACTCAATGTCCAACACCTCCCTCGTGACATGTTCAAAGTTCTTCCGGAGGTGGGAATTGAAACTCTCTCTGACAGGAGACTCTGCCAGACGTTCCCAGCAAACCCTCACAATGCGTTTGGGCCTGCCAGGTCTGTCCGGCATCCTCCCCCACCATCGCAGCCAACTCACCACCAGGTGGTGATCGGTAGAAAGCTCCGCCCCTCTCTTCACCCGAGTGTCCAAAACATGAGGCCGCAAATCCGATGACACAACTACAAAGTCGATCATGGAACTGCAGCCTAGGGTGTCATATTCATATTCAATTGAATATGCTACAAAGACAACATATTTGATGTTCAAACTGATAAACATTGTTTTTTTGCAAATAATCATTAACTTTAGAATTTGATGGCAGCAACACGTGACAAAGAAGTTGGGAAAGGCGGTCAATAAATACTGATAAAGTTGAGGAATGCTCATCAAACACTTATTTGGAACATCCCACAGGTGTGCAGGCAAATTGGGAACAGGTGGGTGCCATGATTGGGTATACAAGTAGATTCCATGAAATGCTCAGTCATGCACAAACAAGGATGGGGCAGAGGGTCACCACTTTGTCAACAAATGCCTGAGCAAATTGTTGAACAGTTTAAGAAAAAGCTCTATCAACCAGCTATACTCGGGCGGCCCTAAACGTGGATTTAATCGAAGCACGTATCGGTCACGCAAGAAGCGACGCTGCCGACTTTGAGCGGCGTGCGATAGGTGGCACGAGCCAGTCAGGTTTGAGACGACGGAAGGATGTGGGGGGGGGGTTGGGGGGGAGTTGGGCAAGCTGGCGCGCCGAGAAGCCGTCAGTAGCACGGCGCGGGCGTCCCCTGCGGGCCTGCGCACAGCCGAGATGAAAGGCTGTTTAGTGTTGGAGCAGCGGCATCAAAAGAACCTCTCACATCCTCCACCACCCCCCATCCCCCCTCCTCTCCTCACATTATGATGTAGTTCTGCCGTTGCACGTTTATCCGGTTGCTATGGCGACGCGGCACTGGAGGTGTCACGGAAAGATAACCCAAGGAGGCATTCACAGATCACCTGAATTCACTTCCCCTCCCTCCTCTGCCGCTTTCTCTGCCACAATTTGATTTGTTTCCCCCCGCCGCGCACGTCGCCGTGAATACAAATAATCTGCAACATAATGGAGATGGTGGAAGTGCGCGTACCCCTCTCCCTCAATCAACCTATTGTAGCAGTATTCCCCCCACAAAAACCCACTATTTTCCAAATGTGATACTTTTGCGAGCGACTCTTTTGCGCAGGGGTGCCCTGACTTTTTCTTTTCAATTGACCAAGTGGATTGGAGCTACCTCATCCACATGCACTATATCATCCATCCATCCATCCATCCATCTTCTTCCGCTTATCCGAGGTCGGGTCGCGGGGGCAGCAGCCTAAGCAGGGAAGCCCAGACTTCCCTCTCCCCAGCCACTTCGTCCAGCTCGTCCTGTAGGACCCCGAGGCGTTCCCAGGCCAGCCGGGAGACATAGTCTTCCCAACGTGTCCTGGGTCTTCCCCGCGGCCTCCTACCGGTCGGACGTGCCCTAAACACCTCCCTAGGGAGGCGTTCGGGTGGCATCCTGACCAGATGCCCGAACCACCTCATCTGGCTCCTCTCCATGTGGAGGAGCAGCGGCTTTACTTTGAGCTCCCCCCGGATGGCAGAGCTTCTCACCCTATCTCTAAGGGAGAGCCCCGCCACCCGGCGGAGGAAACTCATTTCGGCCGCTTGTACCCGTGATCTTGTCCTTTCGGTCATAACCCAAAGCTCATGACCATAGGTGAGCATGGGAACGTAGATCGACCGGTAAATTGAGAGCTTTGCCTTCCGGCTCAGCTCCTTCTTCACCACAACGGATCGATACAGCATCCGCATTACTGAAGACGCCGCACCGATCCGCCTGTCGATCTCACGATCCACTCTTCCCTCACTCGTGAACAAGACTCCAAGGTACTTGAACTCCTCCACTTGGGGCAAGATCTCCTCCCCAACCCGGAGATGGCACTCCACCCTTTTCCGGGCGAGAACCATGGACTCGGACTTGGAGGTGCTGATTCTCATCCCAGTCGCTTCACACTCGGCTGCGAACCGATCCAGTGAGAGCTGAAGATCCTGGCCAGATGAAGCCATCAGGACCACATCATCTGCAAAAAGCAGAGACCTAATCCTGCAGCAACCAAACCAGATCCCCTCAACGCCTTGACTGCGCCTAGAAATTCTGTCCATAAAAGTTATGAACAGAATGGGTGACAAAGGGCAGCCTTGGCGGAGTCCAACCCTCACTGGAAACGTGTCCGACTTACTGCCGGCAATGCGGACCAAGCTCTGGCACTGAGCATACAGGGAGTGGACTGCCACAATCAGACAGTCCCAAACTCTCTGAGCACTCCCCACAGGACTTCCCGAGGGACACGGTCGAATGCCTTCTCCAAGTCTACAAAACACATGTAGACTGGTTGGGCAAACTCCCATGCACCCTCAAGGACCCTGCCGAGAGTATAGAGCTGGTCCACAGTTCCACGACCAGGACGAAAACCACACTGTTCCTCCTGAATCCGAGGTTCGACTATCCGGCGTAGCCTCCTCTCCAGTACACCTGAATAGACCTTACCGGGAAGGCTGAGGAGTGTGATCCCACGATAGTTAGAGCACACCCTCCGGTTCCCCTTCTTAAAGAGAGGAACCACCACCCCGGTCTGCCAATCCAGAGGTACCGCCCCCGATGTCCACGCGATGCTGCAGAGTCTTGTCAACCAAGACAGCCCCACAGCATCCAGAGCCTTAAGGAACTCCGGGCGGATCTCATCTACCCCCGGGGCCTTGCCACCGAGGAGCTTTTTAACTACCTCAGCAACCTCAGCCCCAGAAATAGGAGAGCCCACCACAGACTCCCCAGGCACTGCTTCCTCAAAGGAAGACGTGTTGGTGGGATTGAGGAGGTCTTCGAAGTATTCCCTCACCGATCCACAACATCCGCAGTCGAGGTCAGCACTATATCAGTGTTTTTTTAACCTTTTCTGTGCCAAGGCACATTTTTTTTGCGTTGAAAAAAATGCGGAGGCACACCACCAGCAGAAATCATTAAAAATACGAAACTCAGTTGACAGTAAAAAGTCGTTGGATATGACTTTAAAGCATAACCAAGCATGCATCACTATAGCTCTTGTCTCAAAGTAGGTGTACTGTCACCACCTGTCACATCACACCCTGACTTATTTGGACTTTTTTGATGTTTTCCTATTTTGGTGGCTTTTTCTCTTTTTTTTGGTATTTTTCAGTTTCATGTCTTCCTTTGAGCGATATTTCCCACATCTACTTTGTTTTGGCAATCAAGAATATTTCAGTTGTTTTCATCCTTCTTTGTGTTGATTGTCATGTCATGTTCGGATGTACTTTGTGGACGCCGTCTTTGCTCCACAGTAAGTCTTTGCTGTCGTCCAGCATTCTGTTTTTGTCTACTTTGTAGCCAGTTCAGTTTTAGTTTTGTTCTGCATAGCCTTCCCTAAGCTTCAATGCCTTTTCTTAGGGGCACTCACCTTTTGTTTATTTTTGGTTTAAGCATTAGACACCTTTTTTACCTGCACACTGCCTCCCGCTGTTTCCGACATGTACAAAGTAATTAGCTACCGGCTGCCACCTACTGATATGGAAGAGTATTACATGGTTACTCTGTAAAGGTCTAGACAGCACCGACACTCAACAACAACACATCATTTGCGGACTATAATTACTGGTTTGCAAAAAATATTTTTAACCCAAATAGGTGAACTTACATAATCTCCCACGGCACACTGGTTGAAAAACACTGCACTATATTGCCAAAAGTATTTGGCCACCTGCCTTGACTCGCATATGAACTTGAAGTGCCATCCCATTCCTAACCCATAGGGTTCAATATGATGTGGGTCCACCTTTTGCAGCTATTACAGCTTCAACTCTTCCGGTAAGGCTGTCCACAAGGTTGCGGAGTGTCTTTATAGGAATTTTCCACCATTCTTCCAAAAGCGCATTGGTGAGGTCACATACTGATGTTGGTGGAGAAGGCCTGACTCTCAGTCTTTGTTCTAATTCATCGCAAAGGTGTTCTATCGAGTTCAGGTCAGGACTCTGTGCAGGCCAGTCAAGTTCATCCACACCAGACTCTGTCATTAATGTCTTTATGGACCTTGCTTTGTGCACTGGTGCACAGTCATGTTGGAAGAGGAATGGGCCCGCTAAAAACTGTTCCCACAAGGTTGGGAGCATGGAATTGTCCAAAATGTTTTGGTATCCTTTGTTCCTTTCAAAGGAACAAAGGGCATACTTGCCAACCTTGAGACCTCCGATTTCGGGAGGTGGAGGGTGGGTGGGGCGGGGCGTGGTTAAGAGGGGAGGAGTGTATTGACAGCTAGAATTCACCAAGTCAAGTATTTCATACATATATATATATATATATGTATGTGTGGGGAAAAAAATCACAAGACTATTTCATCTCTACAGGCCTGTTTCATGAGGGGGGTACCCTCAATCGTCAGGAGATTTTAATGGGAGCATTCGCATACCATGGTTTGTATAGGGCACAGAGTGGGTGGGTACAGGCTGGCCTAGGGGCGTGGTGATTGGTTCATGTGTTCATGTGTCACCACGCCCCTAGGCCAGCCTGTACCCACCCACTCTGTGCCCTATACAAACCATGGTATGCGAATGCTCCCATTAAAATCTCCTGACGATTGAGGGTACCCCCCTCATGAAACAGGCCTGTAGAGATGAAATAGTCTTGTGATTTTTTTCCCCACACATACATATATTGCGCTCTACTACGGTATCGAGCACTATTTTTTGGATAACCTTATTAAGACATATATATATATATATATATATATATATATATATATATATATATATATATATACATATAAGTTAATCAACACTAAATTGGCCCTAGTGTGTGGATGTGAGTGTGAATGTTGTCTGTCTATCTGTGTTGGCCCTGCGATGAGGTGGCGACTTGTCCAGGGTGTACCCCGCCTTCCGCCCGATTGTAGCTGAGATAGGCTCCAGCGCCCCCCGCGACCCCAAAGGGAATAAACGGTAGAAAATGGATGGATGGATGGACATATATATATATATTTTATATATATTATATATTAGCTTATATATATTATATATATTAGCTGTGATGCTATCGCAGCCGCTAAGGTGCGCGCCTGCTCAAGCGTCCTCTGCGCACGGCAAATCTATGCCACGCACAAAATCAAATAAAAAAATAAGCGCATAACAATTTTCGACACACGCACACGACAGAGACAACAGTTTTCGTCATCATTGTTCAAATATTGTGACGTCTGTCGAGACGCTTATCTCCATTCGGTGCCACACGTCCACACCATCAAAATGCCGAGGCAAAAATGTCCACATCAACGCCGTATGAAAAAATTAGTGATTTTTTTTAGTTGTGATTTCCTTCTCTGCATGAAAGTTTAAAAGTAGCATATATTAATGCAGTATGAAGAAGAATGTTTTAATGTAGACATGCAAGCCTTGAAAGAACATTTTGAAAATCAAGACTACATTTCCTGCAAATGGGTGCATTTCTACCCTATATTTTAACTTTAGATTTATTCTCATATCAAACTCTTTTGGCTGTCTTTTTGACACTTACATCCCTCCACACCCTGGATTATAAATAATGTAAATAATTCAATGTGATTATCTTGTGTGATGACTGTATTATGATGATAGTATATATCTGATAGTATATATCTGTATCATGAATCAATTTAAGTGGACCCCGACTTAAACAAGTTGAAAAACTTATTGGGGTGTTACCATTTAGTGGTCAATTGTACGGAATATGTACTTCACTGTGCAAACTACTACCGTATTTTCCGCACTATAAGGCGCACCGGATTATTAGCCGCACCTTCAATGAATTGCATATTTCATAACTTTGTCCACCAATAAGACGCCCCGGATTATAAGCCGCGCCTACGCTGCGCTAAAGGGAATGTCAAAAAAACAGTCAGATAGTTCAGTCAAACTTTAATAATATATTGAAAACCAGCGTTCTAACAACTCTGTCCCAAAATGTACGCAAATGTGCAATCACAAACATAGTAAAATTCAAAATGGTGTAGAGCAATAGCAACATAATGTTGCTCGAACGTTAATGTCACAACACACAAAATAAACATAGCGCTCACCTTCTGAAGTTATTCTTCATTCGTAAATCCTTCGAATTCTTCGTCTTCGGTGTCCGAATTGAAAAGTTGCGCAAGCGTGGGATCCAAAATGGCCGGTTCCGTCTCGTCGAAGTCATCGGAGTCAGTGTCGCTGTTGTTGTCCAGTAGTTCTGTGAATCCTGCCTTCCGGAAAGCTCGGACCACAGTTGTGACCGAAATATCTGCCCAGGCATTTACGATCCACTGGCAAATGTCGTCCGGCGCTGTCTGCCTGTTTTAGTGAAGGTGTGTTCGCCTTCGGTCATCCATTGTTCCCACGCCGTTCGCAGTCGTGATTTGAATGCCCTGTTGACACCAATATCCAGCGGTTGGAGTTCTTTGGTTAATCCACCTGGAATGACGGCGAGTGTTGTATTTGTGTGCTTCACTTGTTTTTTGACACCATCTGTGATGTGGGCGCGCATGGAGTCGTATATCAACATGGACGGAGCTGTGTGAAAAAAGCCACCCGGCCTCTTCGCGTAAACTTCCCTTAACCACTCGCTCATCTTTTCTTCATCCATCCATCCCTTCGAGTTAGCTTTTATGATGACGCCGGCTGGAAAGGTCTCTTTTGGCAAGGTC
>NC_084551.2:67035000-67055000 GCF_033978685.3 Nerophis lumbriciformis | reverse complement strand
TCCTTCTTTTGTGGGGACATTGTTGATTGTCACGTCATGTTCGGATGCACATTGTGGACGCCGTCTTTGCTCCGCAGTAAGTCTTTGCTGTCGTCCAGCATTCTGTTTTTGTTGAGTTTGTAGCCAGTTCGGTTTTAGTTTCGTTCTGCATAGCCTTCCTTAAGCTTCAATGCCTTTTCTTAGGGACTCTCACCTTTTGTTTCAGAATCAGAATCAGAATCAGTCATTACGCAAGGTAACGAGATTGAGGCCATTCCATACAGTGCGATGTGTGCATGCTAGAAAAACAATGTGCAAATATATAAAAATTTAAAAAATGTAGAAGTGCAATGAATATGGTGTGAAATGAATATATACATGAAAAAACAAAACAAAAACAGGGTGGTTGGTGGAATGGGTTATTGCACCGAAGAGAAGGCAGTTATGAGGGACAACGGGGCAGTCCGTTCAGGATGGTTATGGCCCTGGGGAAGAAGCTGTTCTTTAGCCTGTTTGTTTTGGTTTTAATGCACCTGTAGCGCTTCCCAGAGGTTTAAGCATTAGACACCTTTTTACCTGCACGCTGCCTCCCGCTGTACTATAATTACTGGTTTGCAAAACATATTTTTAACCCAAATAGGTGAAATTACATCATCTCCCACGGCACACCAGACTGTATCTCACGGCACAGTGGTTGGAAAAACACTGCTTTAGTACATGGTATATCAGAGGATTTTAATATTTGCAGACAAATAAATAAAAGGTCTGATTGAACAATATTTTGATATAAAAAGCCCTTTTTCTTATTAAATTAGTGGGTGTGTTTTTTCCCGCCGGTCGGGACCATCCTGTGAGTGCCTGCATGTCCGCATTCAAGGCAGCAGATAGTGAAATTAAAGCCGCTGCTCCTTTTTTAAATGTTGTTTCAACTTCCATGCTAGTGTTAGTGATATTTCTTTATTTTCTTCTTCTTGGCTGCACTTCCAGCTGTGTAAGGGGAAGAGTCACAACGCTGATTGAACATTAATTACGGCCTGATTTTCGCGCGCTGGAACGGAAGGTCGCCCACACACACGTGCACAAACCTTTCACAAAAAAAAAAAAAACACGCAAACGTACACACACATATTCACAGACACACACACACAGGTTCACGGTCAATAAAGCAGGATTATACCGACATTTTTTGCTCACTACGGCGCTAACTTCTACACTGTAAAAAGTCAGTGTTCAAAAACAAGAAAAATTAAAGCTGCAAGCAGCATTGGTCGGGCCCGCGTATTTGGCAGGTGCTAGTCCTAAGTGTCCCAATACTTTTGTCAAGTTTTAGTCCCAAGGGTCCCAATACTTTTGTCAAGTTGTAGTCTTAAGTGTCCCAATACTTTTGGCCAGTGTAGGTGTCCCAATACTTTTGTCCAGTGGTAGAACTAAGTGACCCAATACCTTTGTCCAGTTTTAGTCCTAAGTGTCCCAATACTTTTGTCAAGTAGTTGCCATAAGTGTCCCAATACTTTTGTCCAGTGTAAGTGTCCCAATACTTTTGTCCAGTTTTCGTCCTAAGTGTCGCAATACTTTTGTTCAGTGGTATTCGTAAGTGTCCCAATATTTTTTTCCAGTGTGAGTGTCCCAATACTTTTGTTCAGTTTTCGTCATAAGTGTCCCAATACTTTTGTCTACTTGTAGTCCGAATTGTCCCAATACTTTTGTGTAGTGTACCTACCTTGTTTGCATTGTGTGGGCACGCTGGTGCTTCCTGCTTTTAAGCAGCTTTCTTGAAAAAACAGCAGCATCAGCGCAGCAGCTCTTTGAAGGGTCATAAAATCAAAACCGGAGCCGGTATTAAAACTCTTTCGATAACTTTTAATCAAAAGGGTTCCATCTCTCTCCTGTGTTAGTTTGAAGCCGAAACGACAAACACGCTCAGAGGAGATAATGTTTGAAGAAAGGTGACCGGTTTTTACAAAAATGTTGTGTTGAAGGGGGAATAGCAAACTTCCTGTAGATTTTTGCTGGGGGTTGTCAATTTATGAAATGTAGGTCTAGGTCAGACCTACGGAGAGGTTCTTGTTTCATGTCTCTCCGACCTTCCCAGTGGGAGTTACAGGCTTTGTAATTTTTTTCTTCCGAGGAGCAGTTTTTTCTCCGTTTTATTCAAAAATTGCTCTAAAGCGCAATTTTTAAATTTGGGGTTAGGTTTTTTTTATTAGATCGCAATTTTTGCCAGTCCTGATGTGTGCGTTCAGTTTGGTGAGTTTTGAAGTGTGTTAAGGGGGTCAAATTACAGCTCAAAGAGGCAAAAGTTACTGTTTTTACTCAAATTTAGTGTTGAAGGGGGAATAGCAAACTTCCTGTAAGTCTAAGTGAGACCTTACATAGAGGTTTTTGTTTCATGTCTCTACAACATTCATACTGGGAGTTATAAGCAGTTTTCTTTCTAGGGGGCGCTAGAGCGCAATTTTGAGTTTTGGGGTTTGGTTTTCTGATAAAAAGTTTTGCCGTATATTACTGATGTGTGTGTAAAATTTGGTGAGTTTTGAAGCATGCTAAGGGGGTCAAATTACAGCGCAAAGTTGCGGAAGAATAATAATAATAAAACCTTACAAATTCAATAGGTCCTTATGTCCCATTGCATAAGGACTCCCTTTGGGAGTCCTTATGCAATGGGCCATGCGGGCCCTAAAAATACAAATTTAGGGCTATTTTACCTGAACTAAGCAAAATTATCTGCCAGTAGAACAAGAAAATTCAGCTTGTCAAGACTTTCCAAAACAAGTAAAATTAGCTAACCTCGATGAACCCAATAATACCTTAAAATAAGTATATTCTCACTAATAACAAGTGCACTTTTCTTGGTAGAAAAAAAACAGACCTTTTTGCTCAATATGTTGAAAAATATTCTTAAATGAAGTAAATGCTAGTGCCATTATCTTGACATAATGCATACTTGCCAACCTTGAGACCTCCGATTTCGGGGGGTGGGGGGCGTGGTCGGGGGTGGGGCGGGGGCGTGGTTGGGGGCGTGGTTAAGATATATATATATATATATATATATATATATATATAAGAAATACTTGACTTTCAGTGAATTCTCGCTATATATATATATATATATATATATATTTTATTACATATATATATACATATTAGAGATGCACGGATAGGCAATTATTTCATCCGCAACCGCATCAGAAAGTCGTCAACCATCCGCCATCCACCCGACCTAACATTTAATCAGAACCGCATCCGCCCGCACCCGCCCGTTGTTATATATCTAGTATAGACGATGCAAGGCATTAGTGAGGTTATAAAGCTTTTGCCTGTTAAAGAAAGGAGACTGATCCAATGCAGAACAGACATTCGCGTGCCACGCTGTCACGGCCCAGACGCACACCAGTGCGCAATCAAATGGGAGCCGCGCTGAGCGCACCTCCAAGCGCGTCTCGCTGCCGGCGACGGCCGGGTATGGGCCCGACGCTCCAGCGCCATCCATTTTCAGGGCTAGTTGATTCGGCAGGTGGGTTGTTACACACTCCTTAGCGGGTTCCGACTTCCATGGCCACCGTCCTGCTGTCTATATCAACCAGGGTGAGCCCCACCTCTTTCGTGAGCGCACTGCGCGCGGAGTGACCCCTGTTACGCGCCCCCGGCAACAGGGGTGGCGGGCAGGTAAGCTGCGCGGGCGGAGCGCGCGGAGTGACCCCTGTTACGAGCCCCCGGCCACGGGGGTGGCGGGCAGGTAAGCTGCTTACCTGCTGCGCGTGACGCCGGCCGCGGCGAAGGCGGACGAGGCGGGGTGTCGGTGCGGTGGGCGCGGTGGTGACCCTGGACGTGCGTCGGGCCCTTCTCGCGGATCGCCTCAGCTACGGCTCCCGGTGGGGCCCTCTCGGAGGGAAGGGGCCTCGATCCCGCGGACCCCGGCGAGGCGTCCCTTCTCCGCTCCGTAAAAGTGTCCATCTCTTTTTTTTTTCTTCTTCTGTTGTGGCATATGCTGCAGGTGCCTGCTCATTTTTCGTATGTGGGTAACAACATTTAACTATGTATATATATTTACCAATTGGTTTAACTGCCACCCGCCTGAATCTATTTAAAATCTTTTTTTTTTTTTTTTTCAACCGCCCGACCCGACCCGCGGATAAAATCTAATTTTTTTAAATTTCATCCGCCCGATCCGCGGATAATCCGCGGACTCCGCGGTTGTGCCCGCAAACCGCGCATCTCTAATACATATATATATATATATATATATATATATATATATATATATATATATATATATATATATATAAAGAAATACTTGAATTTCAGTGTTCATTTATTTACACATATACACACACATAACACTCATCTACTCATTGTTGAGTTAAGGGTTGAATTGGCCACCCTTGTTCTATTCTCTGTCACTATTTCAGAACACACACATTATACAAATATACATTATAAAATCAATAAGAAAACGGGAGCTCTAATTTGGGAGTCTGAATTAGGGTCAGAAGTTCCTATATAAACATTGCGCACTCACGTCGCCTTTTTGTATTGATTACTGCAGCTGTGCACGGGATTCATTCACAAACTACAACTCACAAACACTTTAGAGTTAGGCTCCACCATGAGAATGTGTACTTAAACTTATAAAGATCACATGGATATTATTCAGTGAGTTGATTCACCAAAACTAGCCTGTTATACAGGAGGAAAAAGCACACAGGACGTTTCAATTGTTCACAGACTGGTCGCTCTCATCAGAATGACAAGACACTTCCGGTCTGCAGGTGAGGTGATAGCATTCAATTGGGAAGAAACGCCCTACTGCCCCCTACTGACCAATGTGAATACTGATAAATGTGGAATGACAGCTCCAAAAACGAATTCAAACCACAAAATAAAATAAATAAATCAACACAGAAATGTGACACATTATGGGTGGGTCACATATGCATGTACAGTAGATGGCAGTATTGTCCTGTTTAAAAGTGTCACAACATTGCCGTAAACAGCAATGTTGTGAACAGGCTGTCAACACGTCACTCAGGTCCGCATGGAGCTGGAGGGGGCGTGGCCTCCAGCTCCGCCTGAATTTCGGGAGATTTTCGGGAGAAAATTTGTCCCGGGAGGTTTTCGGGAGAGGCGCTGAATTTCGGGAGTCTCCCGGAAAATCCGGGAGGGTTGGCAAGTATGACATAATGATATGCGCTCAACATTACATTTCTTGAAACCAGCAAACTTACACTAAAAACTAATTTATTGTTCTTAATGGAAAGGCAACAAGGCAACCGCTTGTTACTGTCGGGGTCTCCTAGCCGCTCAGGCAAATCATATTGTCTAAAAATGCATTTTTCCATGGATAACATGACATCATCGCGCCAAGTGCGTGCTCTTTCAGTCAATTAGTGCGCATATATACAGCCCGGCTCACGACCAAACATTTTTTAATTGTAATTTTGAGGAATTTATCTGAATGTGCATGAACTATTTCTGTTCAAAATTGTTTGAAATGTCAAATGTTTAAATATTAACTGTCAGTTTACTGTACTGTGCCAACGGTACTACTATATGAGTACGTGTTTTCTATTGTTTCATTGGAAATAAAACAACAAAGTCCATTTGGCTGTCATCCGTTTTAATTATGAGACACAATTGTGCTTGAAATAAGAAATTATTACTTTAAAACATCTTTGCAACACTTGATATTCTAGTTTCAAGCATGTTTTACTCAATATAGGTCATCAAATCTCAGCAACAAGCTGTAATATCTTACTGAGATCATTTAGGACCAAAACACTTAAAGGCGAACATTATCACAATTTCAGAATGGTTAAAACCATTAAAAATCAGTTCCCAGTGGCTTATTTTATTCTTCGAAGTTTTTTTCAAAATTTTACCCATCACGCAATATCCCTAAAAGAAGCTTCAAAGTGCCTGATTTTAACCATCGTTATATACACCCGTCCATTTTCCTGTGACGTCACATAGTGAAGCCGACACAAACAAACATGGCGCATAGAACAGCAAGCTATAGCGACATTAGCTCGGATTCAGACTCGGATTTCAGCGGCTTAAGCGATTCAACAGATTACGCATGTATTGAAACGGATGGTTGTAGTGTGGAGGCAGGTAGCGGAAAACCAAATTGAAGAAGAAACTGAAGCTATTGAGCCATATCGGTTTGAACCGTATGCAAGCGAAACCGACAAAAACGACACGACGGGAGAAAGCCAGGACGAATTGGGCGATCGCCTTCTAACCAACGATTGGTATGTGTTTGTTTGGCATTAAAGGAAACTAACAACTATGAACTAGGTTTACAGCATATGAAATATGGCAACAACATGCACTTTGAGAGTGCAGACAGCCCAGTTTTCATCAATTAATATATTCTGTAGACATACCCTCATCCGCGCTCTTTTCCTGAAAGCTGATCTGTCCAGTTTTGGAGTTGATGTCAGCAGGCCAGGGAAGCCAGGGTCGATAGGGGGTTTAGCTCGCTCGTCTGCGGGAACAAACTGCCGCCATTGCTTGCCGTGCTAGCGAGGTCCTTTGTCCCTGAATTGCTCACACACTCCGGCCAGATTCAATGGGGGTCTGGCGGCGGATTTCTTTGACTTTATCGTTGGAAATGCATCTGCTTTGAGTGTCGCAGGATATCCACACATTCTTGCCATCTCTGTCGTAGCATAGCTTTCGTCGGTAAAGTGTGCGGAACAAATTTCTTGCCACTTTGGCATCTTTGGGCCACTGGTGCAGCGTTTCTCAAAGTGTGGGGCGCGCCCCACTGGTGGGGAATAGAGACATGACAGGTGGGGCGCGAGGAACGGGAGGAAGTTTCACCTTATTTTTTTTTTTTTTATTATTATATTCTTAGATTATTTTTTTTACTATGCTTTCATTTTCTATACACACTGTAAATCACTTTGTGATTCTGTCTGTGAAATCCGCTATATAAATAAATGGAAATTACCGGTACTTATTTTTACTGTAGGCTTTATATTTCTCGGTACGAGCGAAAGTTTGACAGACATAGCAACAGTAACTAATGGGGGCGGGGCTAAGCGGAACAAACTTTCGCGCGGATGGGTAGCAGGCTAATGTGTGGACCACAATTACACAAATATATACATTTGTGACTCGCACCTCAAAGGTCGTCGAGCCAGAGCCAGCGCCTGCAGAGAAACAAAAATGTGACGGGCACACACTGTGTCATTCACCGGGAAGCACTCGCGTCAAGGCAGCTCAGCCCCGAACTCAATGAGGTTTTAACAGATGTTGTGAGCGCGGTAAATTTGATCAAAACACGACCACTGAAAGCGCGACTGTTCTCTGCACTGTGTGAGGAAATGGGAGCTGATCATACAGCCGTGCTGTTTCACAGTGAAGCAAGGTGGCTCTCCTGGGGGAAAGTGCTGTCACTTGCCCTGTCTTGCAAATGCAAATCTCCTCCTTTTTTTTTTTGCAAAGATTGCAAAGTGGCACTTTTATTGTATTTATTATTGAACTTGATGCAAGTTATTTGATTTATTATTGAACTTGATGCAAGTTATAACGCTTTTTTTGATTTATTATTGAACTTGATGCAAGTTATAACACTTTTTGATTTATTATTGAACTTGATGCAAGTTATTTGATTTATTATTGAACTTGATGCAAGTTATAACGCTTTTTTTGATTTATTATTGAACTTGATGCAAGTTATAACACTTTTTGATTTATTATTGAACTTGATGCAAGTTATTTGATTTATTATTGAACTTGATGCAAGTTATAACACTTTTTTTTTATTATTGAACTTGATGCAAGTTATAACACTTTTCTTTTATTTATTATTGAACTTGATGCAAGTTATAACACTTTTTTTGATTTATTATTGAACGTGATGCAAGTTATAACACTTTTTGATTTATTATTGAACTTGATGCAAGTTATAACACTTTTTTTGATTTATTATTGAACTTGATGCAAGTTATTTGATTTATTATTGAACTTGATGCAAGTTATAACACTTTTTTTGATTTATTATTGAACGTGATGCAAGTTATAACACTTTTTGATTTATTATTGAACTTGATGCAAGTTATAACACTTTTTTGATTTATTATTGAACTTGATGCAAGTTATAACACTTTTTTTGATTTATTATTGAACTTGATGCAAGTTATAACACTTTTTTTGATTTATTATTGAACTTGATGCAAGTTATAACACTTTTTTTGATTTATTATTGAACGTGATGCAAGTTATAACACTTTTTTTGATTTATTATTGAACTTGATGCAAGTTATAACAGTTTTTTTGATTTATTATTGAACGTGATGCAAGTTATAGCACTTGCACAGTTATTTTATTTATTATTGAACTTAATGTTATTTTATGTTATTGAGTTCGAATGTATACAACTTGATGTTCAATAAATTTGAAAATGTTAAAGCTTGGCATTAGCGCTCTGTTGGGGCGATGGGGGCAGGTGGGGCTTGAAAACTTCCCCTTGTCCAAAGTGGGGGATGACAAAAAAAGTTTGAGAACCACTGCACTGGTGCAACTTGAATCCGTCCCTGTTGGTGTTGTTACACCCTCCGACAACACACCGACGAGGCATGACGTCTCCAAGGTACGGAAAACAGTCGAAAAAACGGAAAATAACAGAGCTGATTTGACTCGGGTGTTTGAGAAAATGGCGGATTGCTTCCCGATGTGACGCCACGTTGTGACGTCATCGCTCCGAGAGCGAATATTAGAAAGGCGTTTAATTCGCCAAAATTCACCCGTTTAGAGTTCGGAAATCGGTTAAAAAAATATATGATCTTTTTTCTGCAACATCAAGGTATATATTGACGCTTACATAGGTCTGGTGATAAGGTTCCCCCTTAAAACAAGTAAAACACTCTAACATAAAATCTGCTTAGTGAGAAGAATTATCTTATCAGACAGAAAATAAGCACATATCACCCTTATTTGAGATATTTCATCTTGATCGAGGAAATATGCTAACAGCTGATCCCCGTCATCGAACTCAAATCAATCGCCAGCCTTAAACTATAGTCTACACCATGCCTATTCCACGCAAACAGGCCTGAGGCCAGAACGGTCCGATGTGAGCCACAAAGATCCGATCTGGAGTGTCGTCATGTTATCTTTAACACACACATATTTCCTTCTGTTTCTCTGCAGAATTCCATCCGACATAACCTCTCCCTCCACACGCGCTTCATCCGTGTTCAAAATGAGGGCACTGGAAAGAGCTCCTGGTGGATGCTTAACCCTGACGGAGGGAAGATGGGCAAGGCCCCGCGGCGGCGAGCCGTTTCCATGGACAACAACACCAAGTATCTTAAGAGCAAAGGTCGCATTCGGGGCAAAAGGGTCGGACGCCCTGGAATTGGAGCGGTATCTGCTGTCGTCGGGCTTCAGGGCTCCCCTGATCACGGCAGCCCACCGCATAAAGGTCTCCCCGGATCTGGAGGGGCGTCCAGGACGGATGGGGAGTTCGACGCCTGGACAGATCTCCACTCCAGGGCGAGCTCGTCGGCCTCAACTCTGAGCGGCCGCTTGTCGCCCATCCTTGCTGAGGGGGAACCGGAGGAACCAGAGGAGGGAGACCTGTCCTGTTCCACCTCCCCACACCTCTACCCCTCCCCGACCGCCTGCTCTCCGTCCATGGGGACGGGCAACCGCTGTCCTCCCCTTGAGCAATTGCCTCAGCTGGCCAACCTGACAGGTGCCATCTGTCTTGATGAGCAGCTGATGGAGGACGGCTATCATCACCATCATTCACAGCAGCAGCAACACCAACAGCATCCCTCTGTTGGCAGACATAAGCACCAGACCTCAGTCTACCACTACAGCTCTGGAGTGAAGGGCCAGGGTTCTTATGGAGCAGGGGGGTATGGTGCGACGGGCATGGGCATGATGCGCCACCACTCACCCATGCAAACCATCCAGGAGAACAAGCCAGCCAGGTTTTCGGGAACAATGCGGACATACTCCAGCAGCAACGCTCTGCAGAGTCTGCTAACGGGGGTTTCAGCCGGGCAGCCGTACTGCTCCAAGGACATGATGCTGGTCCCCAAAAGAGAAGGCCATCACATGATGGCTTGTAACGGCTCCAACCCTCACGGCCACCTTGCCGGTCACCACAGTCACAACAGAACTCACAGCCATACTCCGTCACACAATCACAACTCATCTCACAGCCTCAGTCACAACAGCGTCAGTCATAACCACACCCCGCCCCGAGTGCTGCCCCTCAATCCATGCGGCAACCAGCTGCAGACTTACAATCACAAATCGCCCTACCTTTACAGTCCACCGTCGCACGCCCACCTCCCGGCGTCAACCACCCTGCCCCCTAACCCAGCGGGGATGCTCGGCATGCCCCAGGACTCTTGCCATTTGGCCACCGCCCCTCATCCACACCCTCGCCACAACCATTACCCTGAGCCGCAACACCAAGCCATGGCTAACGGACCCTTCCACCTGGGCCAGGGCATGGGGGGCAGTAACGGCAATGGGAGTTACCACCACGGCTACCACCAACCCCACCCGCACGAGAGACTACCCGCCGATCTGGACATCGACATGTTCCAGGGCAGCCTGGACTGCGACGTAGAGTCCATCCTCCTCCACGACATCATGGACTCTGGGGAGGAGATGGACTTCAACTTTGACTGCTCCCTCGCTCAGGGGGTGGGACTCGGAATGGGAATGGGGATGGGTGTGACCATGGGCATGGGGATGGGAATGAGCGGACTCGCCGGTCCACAGCAAACCCACAGCAACCAGAGCTGGGTCCCTGGCTGAAATGCGGTAGGACCCACAAAATGAAGCACTGTGTTCAACTGTGACATTCCTTACTTGACACAGAGACTATAGGACCATGTCTTTCTTTGTTGTCTGTCACCACTTCCTCCTTTTTTTTGGCCCCTCCTCTCCCTGTGAGATCTAGCTCATGTCCCGTTAAGTATTTCCTCATATCAGCTCTACTGTGATGACAATCTCTCAGCATCATTGCTTCTCATCTGCCATGAGAGCTGAACTCTCAGTGCACTTTATTGCAAGTGGGTCTTTATCCGGCAGAACCGTTGGCGGGGCGGGGGTATGGGCTGCAACACTTTGGGCACGAACAAACGCAGTCGGAATCTAAAAACTCCGTTTCCATATGAGTTGGGAAATTGTGTTAGATGTAAATATGAACGGAATACAATGATAATTTTCAACCCATATTCAGTTGAATATGTGCAAATAATCATTAACTTTAGAATTTGATGCCAGCAACACGTGACAAAGAAGTTGGGAAAGGTGGCAATAAATACTGATAAAGTTGAGGAATGCTCATCAAACACTTATTTGGAACATCCCACAGGTGAGCAGGCAAATTGGGAACAGGTGGGTGCCATGATTGGGTATAAAAGTAGATTCCATGAAATGCTCAGTCATTCACAAACAAGGATGGGGCAGAGGGTCACCACTTTGTCAACAAATGCGTGAGCAAATTGTTGAACAGTTTAAGAAAAACCTTTCTCAAGCAGCTATCGCAAGGAATTTAGGGATTTCGCCATCTACGCTCCGTAATATCATCAAAGGGTTCAGAGAATCTGGAGAAATCACTGCACGTAAGCAGCTAAGCCCGTGACCTTCCATCCCTCAGGCTGTACCGCATCAACAAGCGACATCAGTGTTTAAAGGATATCACCACATGGGCTCAGGAACACTTCAGAAACCCACTGTCAGTACCGTATTTTCCGCACCATAAGGCGCCCTGGGTTATAAGCCGCGCCTTCAATGAACGGCATATTTCAAAACTTTGTCCACCTATAAGCCGCCCTGTGTTATAAGCCGCATCTAACTGCGCTAAAGGGAATGTCAAAAAAACAGTCAGATAGGTCAGTCAAACTTTAATAATATATTAAAAACCAGCGTGATGTGGGCGCGCATGGAGTCGTATATCAACATGGACGGAGCTGCGTGAAAAAAGCCACCCGGCCTCTTCGCGTAAACTTACCTTAACCACTCGCTCATCTTTTCTTCATCCATCCATCCCTTCGAGTTAGCTTTTATGATGACGCCGGCTGGAAAGGTCTCTTTTGGCAAGGTCTTCCTTTTGAATATCACCATGGGTGGAAGTTTCTGGCCATTAGCATGGCAAGCTAGAACCACAGTGAAGGATGACTTCTCATTCCCTGTGGTGCGAATATTCACCGTACGTGCTCCCGTTGTATCCACAGTGCGGTTCACAGGAATATCAAAAGTCAGTGGAACCTCGTCCATGTTGATAATGTTCTCTGGCCGGATCTTTTTTTCAGCTATCTTGTTTTTACAATATGCACGGAAAGTAGCCAGCTTTTCTTGAAAGTCTTTAGGCAGTTGCTGTGAAATAGTAATCCGTGTGCGGATGGAGAGATTGCGTCTTTTCATGAACCGGAAACCTGTCGCTTAGTAGGAGCCATTTTGTGGTCTTTACAGATGTAAACACACAAAGGAAATGAAACGTAATATCCGCACGCTTCTTCTTCTTCTACGCGGGCGGGTGGTTGCTTACAGTAGAAGAAGAAGCGCTTCCTGTTCTATGGGGGCGGGTGCTTACCTTGGCGGTTGCTTGCGTAGAAGAAGAAGCACTTCCTCTTCTACGGGGAAAAAAGATGGCGGCTGTTTACCGTAGTTGCGAGACCGAAACTTTATGAAAATGAATCGTAATATTAATCCATATATAAAGCGCACCGGGTTATAAGCCGCACTGTCAGCTTTTGAGTAAATTTGTGGTTTTTAGGTGCGGCTAATAGTGCGGAAAATACGGTAACTACAGTCGGTCGCTACATCTGTAAGTGCAAGTTAAAACTCTCCTATGCAAGGCGAAAAACAGTTTATCAACAACACCCAGAAACGCCGTCGGCTTCGCCGGGCCTGAGCTCATCTAAGATGGACTGATACAAAGTGGAAAAGTGTTCTGTGGTCTGACGAGTCCACATTTCAAATTTTTTTTTGGAAACTGTGGACGTCGTGTCCTCCGGACCAAAGAGGAAAAGAACCATCCGGATTGTTATAGGCGCAAAGTGGAAAAGCCAGCATGTGTGATGGTATGGGGGTGTATTAGTGCCCAAGACATGGGTAACTTACACATCTGTGAAGGCGCCATTAATCAGAATCAGAATCAGAATCAGCTTTATTGTCATTACGCAAGGTAACGAGATTGAGGCCATTCCATACAGTGCGATGTGTGCATGCTAGAAAAACAATGTGCAAATATATAACAATTTAAAAAATGTAGAAGTGCAATGAATATGGTGTGAAATGAATATATACATGAAAAAACAAAACAAAAACAGGGTGGTTGGTGGAATGGGTTATTGCACCGAAGAGAAGGCAGTTATAAGGGACAATGGGGCAGTCCGTTCAGGATGGTTATGGCCCTGGGGACGAAGCTGTTCTTTAGCCTGTTTGTTTTGGTTTTAATGCACCTGTAGCGCTTCCCAGAGGGCAGCAGGTGGAACAGGTCAGAGCCAGGGTGGGTGCTGTCCTTGATGATGGCACTGGCTCTGTTGAGGCAGCGGGAGGTGTAGATGTCCGTCAGAGAGGGGAGAGGGCGGCCGATGATCTTCTGAGCCGTCTTGACCACTCTTTGCAGCCTCTCCCTGTCTGCTGCAGTGCAGCTGCCGTACCATACCGTAATACAGTAGGTCAGCAGGCTCTCGATGGACGAGCGGTAGAAGGTCAGCAGCAGGTCAGGCTTCGGGTTGTACTTCCCGAGGACTCTAAGGAAGTGTAGCTGCTGAAAGGTACATACAGGTTTTGGAGCAACACATGGACGTTACCATGGACGCCCCTGCTTATTTCAGCAAGACAATGCCAAGCCACGTGTTACATCAACGTGGCTTCATAGTAAAAGAGTGCGGGTACTTTCCTGGCCCGCCTGCAGTCCAGACCTGTCTCCCATTGAAAATGTGTGGCGCATTATGAAGTGTGAAATACGACAATGACAGACTTCGGACTGTTGAACAACTTAAGCTGTACATCAAGCAAGAATGGGAAAGAATTCCACCTGAGAAGCTTCAAAAATGTGTCTCCTCAGTTCCCAAACGTTTACTTAATGTTGTTAAAAGGAAAGGCCACGTAACACAGTGGTGAACATGCCCTTTCCCAACTACTTTGGCACGTGTTGCAGCCATGAAATTCTAAGTTTATGAGTTTGAACATCAAATATGTTGTCTTTGTAGCATATTCAACTGGGTTGAAAAGGATTTGCAAATCATTGTATTCCGTTTATATTTACATCTAACACCATTTCCCAACTCATATGGAAACGGGGTTTGTAGTGTCAGATGTCAAACTTAAATAAGCCCCTTAATCAGTCCTTCAGGCAAAGTGGGGACCGGGAAAAAAAAAAAAGGTACAAGAAATCATTGAAAACCCAAATTAATTTCTGATTCAGGACCGCTTTTCCCTTCTTAATGAAATCCACTCTCATGAGAGCCAATCAATCCCGGCCTGTGTCTTCGCACCGCCGTTATTTACAGCCTCATACATCCAGACCTTGACTCCTCCGTTGGACGCCACGTTTGGTTAATGTCCTCCTCGCCGGCGGCCCCGCCGTGTTGTCACGACATCACTAAGTGGATTCCATCATTACTCGCTTGCGTGCAATTTGCTGAATTAAAAACTTGTATCACCTTGTCTCACCTGGGCCTCTGGAGCCTCGCTCGCTCGCTCGCTCTCCCGGGCCCTGTCTGGAAGTGGCGTTCTCCTTCCGCCTGCCAGCGGAGACAAAGTGGCCATTACTCACGGCGAGCCATTAATGGGGCTTGATTGAAATTCAGCATCTTGCTTTTAATCTCCAAAGTGATGCGGCAGCAATGCGTCATTATTGAGAAGCTAACACGTCGTCCTCCCGTATCTCACTACGACTTGCCATCCCCCCTTTTCCCCAAATGTCCACTTTTGGGCAAAACATCGATGAGAAGCCCCGCAAAGCCATCCGTCCCAGCCCCTTTATTTGTGTGTGTGTGTGTGTGTGTGTGTTTATTCCGTTGTCGTGTTGTCATTGTGTTCTTGGTAACTCTACGGACCAACAGCGCTGACGGAATTCCGTCGGTGAAATGTAGTGCAGTATGACCTTCCTCCCATCCTCTCCCGCCCGCCCACGTTTGTGCTTTGCTCAATTGTCTCTGTGTTTGTGAGCCAGGGGTGGAGGCTGTGCCGGTGCCGGTGCCGGAGCGCGTGGTGGTGAGGTTAGTCTGAAGCTTCTTTATCATCGGCCTTGAGGGAGTCACGGAGAGGACACCTCCAAGAAGAACCCTCTCCATTTAGGCTTGTACACAAAAGGTGGGCGGGGCTTAAAGGGTGTTTATTGTTCCAGCCAAAGGTCAAACATGGCAGAGACTATCAGACCCATTATTGAGGTGAATACTCTTCTATCACCGCGTTGCTGGAAAATGTGCGGGCGTCTCGTTTTGCTCTATTTATTTATGAACGATGGGTCTTTGTCCAATCCTAAGTGTGGTAGTTGTTTCCAGTCAACTCCCGTACCCCCCCCACCTGCTCTCTCCCCGCGCCCGTTTTTTAAAGATGTCGACCTCCGCCCGTCCCTGTTTTGACTTACATTTATTTTGTACAAAATCTATATATTAAGAATATTGTAAAATAGTTTTTAAGGAAAAAAAAAAAAAAGTCTCAAAAGGATTATCAGTTTTGTTGTCTATTTCTTTTTTTCAAAAGAATGTATCTCATCATCTGGTGACTGTTAAATAAATGCATTTAAAAGAAAAGACTTGTCGTTTGTTTGAATGTAAAATCCATGTGCACAAAGTTGTAAAGAAAAATATCAACGTGTTTTCCGTTTTTTTCCCCGGATTATAAGGCGCACTGGCGATGAGAGGGTTTATTTTCGATCTTTTTTCATATATAAGGCGCACTGGATTATAAGGCGCATTAAAGGAGTCATATACAGGTAAAAGCCAGGAAATTAGAATATTTTGAAAAACTTGATTTATTTCAGTAATTGCATTCAAAAGGTGTAACTTGTACATTATATTTATTCATTGCACACAGACTGATGCATTCAAATGTTTATTTCATTTAATTTTGATGATTTGAAGTGGCAACAAATGAAAATCCAAAATTCCGTGTGTCACAAAATTAGAATATTACTTAAGGCTAATACAAAAAAGGGATTTTTAGAAATGTTGGCCAACTGAAAAGTATGAAAATGAAAAATATGAGCATGTACAATACTCAATACTTGGTTGGAGATCCTTTTGCCTCAATTACTGCGTTAATGCGGCGTGGCATGGAGTCGATGAGTTTCTGGCACTGCTCAGGTGTTATGAGAGCCCAGGTTGCTCTGATAGTGGCCTTCAACTCTTCTGCGTTTTTGGGTCTGGCATTCTGCATCTTCCTTTTCACAATACCCCACAGATTTTCTATGGGGCTAAGGTCAGGGGAGTTGGCGGGCCAATTTAGAACAGAAATACCATGGTCCGTAAACCAGGCACGGGTAGATTTTGCGCTGTGTGCAGGCGCCAAGTCCTGTTGGAACTTGAAATCTCCATCTCCATAGAGCAGGTCAGCAGCAGGAAGCATGAAGTGCTCTAAAACTTGCTGGTAGACGGCTGCGTTGACCCTGGATCTCAGGAAACAGAGTGGACCGACACCAGCAGATGACATGGCACCCCAAACCATCACCCAACCATGCAAATTTTGCATTTCCTTTGGAAATCGAGGTCCCAGAGTCTGGAGGAAGACAGGAGAGGCACAGGATCCACGTTGCCTGAAGTCTAGTGTAAAGTTTCCACCATCAGTGATGGTTTGGGGTCTATATATATATATATATAATACTATCTATTATTATTATTATTATTATTATTATCATTATTTAAGTGACTGATACGAGTTTGACAAAGTGCGACCCCCACAGGGCACCACAGACTGTGGATGCTTTTAAAAAAAGGCTTAAAAACACTTGTTTTTAAAAAAGCCTTTTTTTTTTTTTTTAGATATATGCATACTAGTTCTAGCTATTTGGCTGTTCTAGTTTTTATTAGGGCCCGCATGGCCCATTGCATAAGGACTCCCACAGGGAGTCCTTATGCAATGGGACATAAGGACCTATTGAATTTGTAAGGTTTTATTCTTTCTTATTATTATTATTATTATTCTTCCGCAACTTTGCGCTGTAATTTGACCCCCTTAACATACTTCAAAACTCACTTTTACACACACATCAGTAATATACGGCAAAACTTTTTATCAAAAAACCAAACCTCAAAACTCAAAATTGCGCTCTAGCGCCCCCTACGAAAAAAAAAAAAACTAGACTGCCTGTAACTCCCACTAGGAAGGTCGGAGAGACATGAAACAAAAACCTTTATGTAGGTGTGACTTAGACCTAGATTTCATAATAGTATATTCTCGGGCAAAAATCAACAGGAAGTTGGCAATTCCCCCTTCAAGACAAAAAAGTACTAAAAACAGTAACTTTTGCCTCTTTGAGCTGTATTTTCACCCTCTTAACATGCTTCAAAACTCACCAAACTGAACGCACACATCAGGACTGGCAAAAAATTGCGATCTAATAAAAAAACCTAACCCCAAATCTCAAAATTGCGCTCTAGCGCAATTTTTGAATAAAACGCAGAAAAAACTGCTCCTCGGAAGACAAAAATGACAAAACTGCCTGTAACTCCCACTGGGAAGGTCGGAGAGACATGAAACAAAAACCTCTATGTAGGTCTCACTTAGACCTACATTTCATATATTGACAACCCCCAGCAAAAATCAACAGGAAGTTTGCAATTTCCCCTTCAAAACAATTTTTTTTTAACCTTTATGTAGGTCTGACTTAGACCTAGATTTCATAATAGTATATTCTCGGGCAAAAATCAACAGGAAGTTGGCAATTCCCCCTTCAAGACAAAAAAGTACTAAAAACAGTAACTTTTGCCTCTTTGAGCTGTATTTTCACCCTCTTAACATGCTTCAAAACTCACCAAACTGAACGCACACATCAGGACTGGCAAAAATTGCGATCTAATAAAAAAAAACCTAACCCCGAATCTCAAAATTGCGCTCTAGCGCAATTTTTGAATAAAACGCAGAAAAAACTGCTCCTCGGAAGAAAAAAAATGACAAAACTGCCTGTACCTCCCACTGGGAAGGTCGGAGAGACATGAAACAAAAACCTCTATGCAGGTCTCACTTAGACCTACATTTCATATATTGACAACCCCCAGCAAAAATCAACAGGAAGTTTGCAATTTCCCCTTCAAAACAATTTTTTTTTAACCTTTATGTAGGTGTGACTTAGACCTAGATTTCATAATAGTATATTCTCGGGCAAAAATCAACAGGAAGTTGGCAATTCCCCCTTCAAGACAAAAAAGTACTAAAAACAGTAACTTTTGCCTCTTTGAGCTGTATTTTCACCCTCTCAACATGCTTCAAAACTCACCAAACTGAACACACACATCAGGACTGGCAAAAATTACGATCTAATAAAAAAACCTAACCCCAAATCTCAAAATTGCGCTCTAGCGCAATTTTTGAATAAAACGCAGAAAAAACTGCTCCTCGGAAGAAAAAAATGACAAAACTGCCTGTAACTCCCACTGGGAAGGTCGGAGAGACATGAAACAAAAACCTCTATGTAGGTCTCACTTAGACCTACATTTCATATATTGACAACCCCCAGCAAAAATCAACAGGAAGTTTGCAATTTCCCCTTCAAAACACATTTTTTTTTATAAACCGGTCACTTCTCTTCAAACATTATGTCCTCTGAGCTCGTTTGTCGTATCAGCTTCAAAATAACACAGGAGAGAGAGATTGAACCCTTCCAAATAAAAGTTATCGAAATAATTTTTCTAACTGCTCCGGTTTTGATTTTATGAGCCTTCAAAGATGATGCTGCTGCGCTGCTGTTTTTTTAAAGATGGCTGCTTAAAAGCAGGAAGCACCAGCGTGCCCACACAATGCAGACAAGGTAGGTACACTAGACAAAAGTCTTGGGACACTTCGGACTAAAAGTAGACAAAAGTATTGGGACACTTGGGACTAAAACTTGACAAAAGTATTGGGACACTTAGGACGAGCACCTGCCAAATACGCGGGCCCGACCAATGCTGCTTGCAGCTTTAATTTTTATTTATTTTTTATTATCTATTTATTTATTTTATTTTATTTTTTTAATACACTGTAGCACTTTGAGGTTGTTTAGTCAATGTAAAGTGCTTTTTACAAATAAAATCTATTATTATTATTATTATTATTATTATTATTTAAGTGACTGATATGAGTTTGACAAAGTGCGACCCCCAAATCCTCCACACGACACCCCCGCTCCGGACAGGCTAACCTCCTCCAGCCTCCGAGGACAAAGCTACGAACAATGGGAGACCGCTCCCAGCCTGTGGAACGCTCTCCCTGACCACCTGAGGGCACCACAGACTGTGGACGCTTTTAAAAAAAGGCTTAAAAACAAAAACAAAAGCCTTTTTTTTTTAAAAGATATATGCATACTAGTTCTAGCTATTTGGCTGTTCTAGTTTTTATTTTTATTTATTTTTTATTATCTTTTTAATTATTTTATTTTATTTTTTTAATACACTGTAGCACTTTGAGGTTGTTTAGTCAATGCAAAGTGCTTTTTACAAATAAAATCTATTACCATTTTATTATTATTATTATTATATACAAATCAGTTTATAGTCTCCCATAATGGTTCCAAATACATTTATGCAAGAATTAAACGATCATAAAAATAAATAAAAAAATCAACAAATTTAAATCAAATTATTTGATTTATGTCTCCAAATTTACAGTACAAGCTTTCCACATCTCATCAGGTCAGGTTGTTGTCTTCATAATTATCTACATTTAAATTGTATTTATTCACTTACTAATTGTTGTCAGCTAATAACCATATTAGGCTATGGGGGGTGGGGGGGGGGTTGGCTCTGTCCTACAGAACCACATCATGTGTGGAAGCATCATTTGTTTTTCTTACTGCCTGGGAAAACCTGTGTGTGTGTGTGTGTGTGTGTGTG
>NC_084551.2:66942500-67030000 GCF_033978685.3 Nerophis lumbriciformis | reverse complement strand
GAATCTGAATCTGAAAAATGCGCTAAAGAGCTAGCCTAAAACGTTAGCATGCGCACATGAAAACGCTAACACTTAGCAAATGTGCTAACGATGGCGTGCTAACAGTTAGCACGTCTCACATGTCAATTAACACGGCTGTAAGGTGTATGGCTTCGGAAATAGAGAAAAAAAATTGTAAAATTAGATGAAAAAGTTAGCATGCTTATGTTAGCTAGCTAGCATGCTATCATTTGCATGATAAAAAATTAACAAGTGCCATATACTGAGTTATATGACTCTGGAGTAAACGGTTGCAAAACTAGTTAAAAAAAGTTAGCATGCTAATGTTAGCAGGCTAGCAAGCTAACGTGAGCATGATAATAGGTAGCATGTGTCACATACCAAGTTATATGACTCTAAGGTGTATGGCTGGGGAATTAGAGAAAAAATAATACATTCAGAAAAAAAAGTTAACACTAACAGTTAATGCTAACAGTTTACAAGTGTCATGTACCAAGTTGTATGACTCGGGGGTAAACGTTGCAAAACTAGCTCAAAAAGTTGGCATGCTAATTGTAGGTTGCAAAACTAGTTTAAAAAGTTGGCATGCTAATTCTAGGTTGCAAAACTAGTTTAAAAAGTTGGCATGCTAATTTTAGGTTGCAAAACTAGTTTAAAAAGTTAGCACGCCAATGTTAGCATGCTAGCAAGCTAACGTGAGCATGATAATAGTTTGCTTGTGTCACATAGTGTCATGTACCAAGTTATATGACTCAGGGGGTTGCAAAACTAGCTCAAAAAATTAGCATGCTAATTTTAGCATGCTAGCAAGGGAAGGGGTGGAATGCCATCAGTTAGCATGTGTCACATACCAAGTTATATGACTCAGGGGTTGCAAAACTAGCTCAAAAAGTTAGCATGCTAATATTAGCACGCTAACTAGCTAAAAAAGTTACCATGCCAATATTAGCATGCTAGAAAAGTAAAGGTAGCATGCTATCAGTTAGCATGTGTCACATACCAAGTTATATGACTCAGGGGTTGCAAAACTAACTCAAAAGGTTGGCATGCTAATTTTAGGTTGCAAACCTAGTTAAAAAAGTTAGCATGCCAATTTAAGTATACTAGCAAGGTAAGGGGTAGCATGCTATCAGTTAGCATGTGTCACATACCAAGTTATATGACTCAGCTCAAAAAGTTAGCATGCTAATATTAGCATGCTAACTAGCTAAAAAAGTTACCATGCTAATATTAGCATGCTAGAAAGGAAAAGGTAGCATGCTATCAGTTAGCATGTGTCACATACCAAGTTTTATGACTCAGGGGTTGCAAAACTAGCTCAAAGGGTTGGCATGCTAATTTTAGGTTGCAAACCTAGTTTAAAAAAGTTAGCATGCTAATTTAAGTATGCTAGCAAGGTAAGGGGTAGCATGCTATCAGTTAGCATGTGTCACATACCAAGTTATATGACTCAGCTCAAAAAGTTAGCATGCTAATATTAACATGCTAACTAGCTAAAAAAGTTACCATGCTAATATTAGCATGGTAGAAAGGTAAAGGTAGCATGCTATCAGTTAGCATTTGTCACATACCAAGTTATATGACTCAGGGGTTGCAAAACAAGCTCAAAAAGTTGGCATGCTAATTTTAGGTTGCAAACCTAGTTTAAAAAGTTAGCATGCTAATTTTAGGTTGCAAAACTAGTTTAAAAAGTTAGCATGCTAATTTAAGTATGCTAGCAAGGTAAGGGGTAGCATGCTATCAGTTAGCATGTGTCACATTCCAAGTTATATGACTCAGCTCAAAAAGTTAGCATGCTAATATTAGCATGCTAGCAAAGTAAGGGTAGCATGCTATCAGTTAGCATGTGTCACATACCAAGTTATAGGACTCAGGGGTTGCAAAACAAGCTCAAAAAGTTGGCATGCTAATTTAAGGTTGCAAAACTAGTTTAAAAAGTTAGCATGCTAAGTTTAGCATGTTATCAGTTAGCATGTGTCACATACCAAGTTATATGACTCAGGGGTTGCAAAACTAGCTCAAAAAGTTACCATGCTAATATTAGCATGCTAATTAGCTAAAAAAGTTACCATGCTAATATTAGCATGCTAGAAAGGTAAAGGTAGCATGCTATCAGTTAGCATGTGTCACATACCAAGTTATATGACTCAGGGGTTGCAAAACTAGCTCAAAAGTTTGGCATGCTAATTTTAGGTTGCAAAACTAGTTTAAAAAGTTAGCATGCTAATTTTAGGTTGCAAAACTAGTTTAAAAAGTTAGCATGCTAATTTAAGTATGCTAGCAAGGTAAGGGGTAGCATGCTATCAGTTAGCATGTGTCACATACCAAGTTATATGACTCAGCTCAAAAAGTTAGCATGCTAATATTGGCATGCTAACTAGCTCAAAAAGTTAGCATGCTAATATTAGCATGCTAGCAAAGTAAGGGTAGCATATTATCAGTTAGCATGTGTTACATACCAAGTTATATGACTCAGCTCAAAAAGTTAGCACGCTAATATTGGCATGCTAACTAGCTCAAAAAGTTAGCATGCTAATGTTGACATGCTAGCAAAGTAAGGGTAGCATATTATCAGTTAGCATGTGTTACATACCAAGTTGTATGACTCAGCTCAAAAAGTTAGCATGCTAATATTGGCATGCTAACTAGCTCAAAAAGTTAGCATGCTAATGTTGACAGGCTAGCAAAGTAAGGGTGGCATATTATCAGTTAGCATGTGTTACATACCAAGTTATATGACTCAGCTCAAAAAGTTAGCATGCTAATATTGGCATGCTAACTAGCTCAAAAAGTTAGCATGCTAATGTTGACAGGCTAGCAAAGTAAGGGTAGCATATTATCAGTTAGCATGTGTCACATACCAAGTTATATGACTCAGCTCAAAAAGTTAGCATGCTAATATTGGCATGCTAACTAGCTCAAAAAGTTAGCATGCTAATATTGGCATGCTAACTAGCTCAAAAAGTTAGCATGCTAATGTTGACATGCTAGCAAAGTAAGGGTAGCATATTATCAGTTAGCATGTGTTACATACCAAGTTATATGACTCAGCTCAAAAAGTTAGCATGCTAATATTGGCATGCTAACTAGCTCAAAAATTTAGCATGCTAATGTTGACATGCTAGCAAAGTAAGGGTAGCATATTTTCAGTTAGCATGTGTCACATACCAAGTTATATGACTCAGCTCAAAAAGTTAGCATGCTAATATTGGCATGCTAACTAGCTCAAAAAGTTAGCATGCTAATGTTGACAGGCTAGCAAAGTAAGGGTAGCATATTATCAGTTAGCATGTGTCACATACCAAGTTATATGACTCAGCTCAAAAAGTTAGCAGGCTAATATTGGCATGCTAACTAGCTCAAAAAGTTAGCATGCTAATGTTGACAGGCTAGCAAAGTAAGGGTAGCATATTATCAGTTAGCATGTGTCACATACCAAGTTATATGACTCAGCTCAAAAAGTTAGCATGCTAATATTAGCATGCTAACTAGCTCAAAAAGTTAGCATGCTAATATTAGCATGCTAGCAAAGTAAGGGTAGCATATTATCAGTTAGCATGTGTCACATACCAAGTTATATGACTCAGCTCAAAAAGTTAGCATGCTAATATTGGCATGCTAACTAGCTCAAAAAGTTAGCATGCTAATGTTGACATGCTAGCAAAGTAAGGGTAGCATATTATCAGTTAGCATGTGTTACATACCAAGTTATATGACTCAGGGGTAAACAGTTGTAAAACTAGCTCAAAAAATTTGCATGCTAATTTTAGCATGCTAGCAAGGTAAGGGGTAGCATGCTATCAGTTATATGACCGTAAGGTATTGAATGGCTGTCTAATTAGAGAAAAAAATGTAAACGATAGAAGAACTATAATAATAATAAAAGTATAAGCAATAATAATAATATGGGCTGCTTGGGCATTATGGGCCTGGCATTGCAGCAGGCCCATAATTAATTATACATACACGTAGCACAGTTTGAGAAGCTTCTGCTAATAATCTGACCCAGATGGCAGCATCTATATAATAATAATAATAATAATATATTATATATAACAGCATCTATATAATAATAATAATAATAATAATAATATATTATATATAACAGCATCTATATAATAATAATAATAATAATAATATATTATATATAACAGCATCTATATAATAATAATAATAATAATAATAATAATATATTATATATAACAGCATCTATATAATAATAATAATAATAATAATATATTATATATAACAGCATCTATATAATAATAATAATAATAATAATATATTATATATAACAGCATCTATATAATAATAATAATAATAATAATATATTATATATAACAGCATCTATATAATAATAATAATAATAATAATATATTATATATAACAGCATCTATATAATAATAATAATAATAATAATATATTATATATAACAGCATCTATATAATAATAATAATAATAATAATATATTATATATAACAGCATCTATATATTCCTGAATTGCATCCTTGTGGACGCCATGACGATCTTTGCAAGTGTTTAGTTTTTTTAGTCTGAAAGGCCAAGTAGGAGTTCAGGGAAGTTTTGATCCGACTAAGTTGTGACGCAAGCCAGCAGACCAAAGAAGCCCACAGGAAGTACTAATAGGTGGCCTGAAAAGACTCCTCATTAGGTAGATCTGGATCTAATAAGATAAGCCAATGTGACGCCATGGGCAACGGGTTTTATGCCATCTCTTCATTTGTACTCTTTTACAACATCCTCTTGGGATAATAGAAGAAAGTGTGAAAAAAAATACAAATACAAAAATAACTCACTGGGCTCCTTTCAGGTGAGGGGACAGAAGGAGAGCTCCAGGCTGCAGGGTTGATATTTGATGATGGCCCAACTTCTGCACAGTCTGGATTTGAATACCTCAAAAAGTGCATTTAAAGCACGGGTGTCAAACTTGAGGCCCCGGGGGCCAGATGGGGCCCGCCACTTCATTTTATTTGGCCCTTTGAAAGCCTGGAAATAACATGCATCAAAAAAGTACTGTAACTTTTCTTACTAAATGTATTTTTTCTATTTTGGGAGAAAAAAAATATTTACTCCATGTAATCGCAAATGATGTTAACTTAATTATGCAAAAATATATTATCAAACATTCCAACCATTTTTTAAATAGAAATAAATACTAATAATGATGATTTCAAAGCAGGTTATCCATCAAATTGTGCAATGTAAAAGTAGCAATAGATTTCATGGTGAAATTGTGAAATTTACTGTGGCTTTTACAGCATTTTTCTCTTCTTTTTTTTTTACTGTATAACTGGTGCCGTTTTGGCATTTACAGTAATACACAGAGTATTTATGTATATATATATATATATATATATATATATATATATATATATATATATATATATATATATATATATCTGTGATTATTATTATTATTAATGTATTACTTGTTTATTTAATTGATGTATTTGTAGATATTAATTAGTTTTTTTTTTGCTTATTCTTTCTTTTTTTTGGGGGGGGGTATGGTTGGGATATAAACAAAAAATATTTTGACATTTAGGGTAGACAACAGATATATGATGTATGTAAATATAATGTATTGGATAGGAATGTGTGATGCTGGATGTCAATAAAAAAAAAAAAAAAATGATTTAATGGTAAAATAGTGAAATTTACTGTGGTTTTTACAGCATTTTTTGCTAAATGAAAAAAAAATTAAAAAAATTTACTGTAAAACTGGTGCCGTTTTGGCATTTACAGTAATACACCGAACAATCTAAAGAGTATATATATATGTATATATATATATATATATATATATACTGTTGCGTTTTGGACCAGTTGTTCCTCCCAGGGAATTCAAGTCACAATTCGCTCCCAAGTTCTTTCCGACACTTAAAGCTGAGTTGAAAAACCACCAGAGACAGAATAGGTATTTTGTTGTATATTCTCAAAGCTTTGCCAATATACATTGATTGAGACCACTCTAGCCCTAGAACATTCTATTGCGCCTCCCAAAATGGTCTGTCTTCCCGATCCCACCACCCTCTCTCTCGTCCCATCTCTGTAGACAAAACAAAATGCTAGTCAAAACACATTCCAAAGAACTCAAGGTTAACACACACAGTATACTTGCTGACAGAGCATCAAGAGAAGAAATGGAAAACACCAGCTGTTTTCAAATATGACAAAGAAATGGAAGAAGTACAACTTAAATTCGGACATATGTAAATATCTGCCGCCGACAATACGTATAGATCTGATTATATTTTTTTAAATTTGATTTCTGATTATTATTATTATTAATGTATTATTTGTTTTTTGTTTATTTAATTGATGTATTTGTAGATACTACTTTGTTTTTTTTGCTGTTTCTTTCTTTTTTTTGGTGGGGGGGGGGGGGTGGTATGGTTGGGATATAAACAAAAAATATTTTGACATTTAGGGCAGACAACAGATATACGATGTATGTAAATATAATGTATTGGATAGGAATGTGTGATGCTGGATGTCAATAAAAAAAAAAAAAAAAAAAAAAAAAAAAAAAGATTTCATGGTAAAATCGTGAAATTTACTGTGGTTTTTACAGCATTTTTCTCTAAATGAAAACATTTTTTTTTTTTTTTTTTTACTGTAAAACTGGTGCCGTTTTGGCATTTACAGTAATACACCGAAAAATCTACAGTTTTGCGGTAAAAACAAACAAAAAAAACAAACAAACTGGCAGCTCAGGTGCCAAAATTGTACTGTAAAATTAAAGTTTTGTTTATTCACAGTAAAAAAACAAATGTACATTTTACAGTAAAATTCTGGCAACTGAGCCGCCTTTTTTTAAACCATAAAAACAGCAGTGCTGTTTTTCCATTTACAGTAATATACACTACATTTTGAGGTGAAATTATTGCAACTTAATATTTGTTTGTACATTTTAGTTTTTAAAAAACTACTAATAAAATGCTTTAAAAAAAACGGTGTAATAATAGTATTCACTGTTAGACGCGGCCCTCTGGGGCCAAACATAACTACAATGTGGCCCTCAGTGAAAAAGACTTTGACACCCCTGATCTAAAGAGACAAAAAGGAGTTCTACTATAGCAATCATATAAGAACCCCTGGTGGTGAAATCTATCAAAATGAGGGTGGTCCCAAAAAGGAGGGATTTTTCAAATTGACTGTGGCGGTTTTAAAAGTGCTCCCCCTCTGGTCAACATATGAAATAACAAGTGGTGTAAGAAATTGAAAGGTGCCCTCTTTAATACAAATCTTTATTTATCTAGAAAGATGTAGGCATTTTTCGGAGGTCTCAAGAAGGTAAGAAATACAACAATGTGTGTGTGTTTGTGTGTGTGTGTGTGTGTGTGTTCTTGTATTTCTACCCTTCTTGAGACATCAACAAGGAAAAGTAGCTTCCATATGAGGAGGTGTGAACAAGTTAGGACATAAATCATGGTCCCAATACGGAATAACCATTGCATCTAATAGAGAATGTCTCATTTGCACCCCTGGTGGTGAAATCTATCAAAATGAGGGTGGTCCCAAAAAGGAGGGATTTTTCAAATTGACTGTGTGCACCCCTCTGGTCAACATATGAAATAACAAGTGTGTGTAAAAATTTGAAGTGCACCCTTCTGGCCGACATATAAAAGAATAAGTGTGTGTACAAATTTGAAGTGCTCCCCCTCTGGCCAACATATGAAATAACAAGTGTGTGTACAAATTTGAAGTGCTCCCCCTCAGGTCAACATATGAAATAACAAGTGTGTATAAGAAATTGAAATATGCCCTCTTTGGCCAACAATTTCAAAAATAAATATGTACATAGAAAATAACTTGAAGTAAATAATGAAGATTAAAAACTAATAAAGAAAAAATTATAAAAATAAAATAAAATAAAAGCTTACCTTTTTATATTTGCATAGTAAGTATAAATTATTAATGTTGTAAATACAAATCTTTATATATCTAGAAAGGGTGGTCCTAAAGAGGGAGGCATTTTTCAGAGGTCTCGAGAAGGTGAGAAATACAAGAATGTGTGTGTGTGTGTTTTTGTATTTCTACCCTTCTTGAGACATCAACAAGGAAAAGTAGCTTCCATATGAGGAGGTGTGAACAAGTTAGGACATAAATCATGGTCACAAAACGGAAAAACCATCGCATCTAATAGAGAATGTCTCATTTGCACCCCTGGTGGTGAAATCTATCAAAATGAGGGTGGTCCCAAAAAGGAGGGATTTTTCAAATTGACTGTGTGTCGGTTTTAAAAGTGCTCCCCCTCTGGTCAACATATGAAATAACAAGTGTGTGTCAAAATTTGAAGTGCTCCCCCTCTGGTCAACATATGAAATAACAAGTGTGTAAGAAATTGAAATATGCCCTCTTTGGCCAAAAATTTAAAAAATAAATATGTACATAGAAAACAACGAAGTAAATAATGAAGATTAAAAACTAATAAAGAAAAAATGATAAAAATAAAATAAAATAAAAGCTTACCTTTTTATATTTGCATAGTAAGTATAAATTATTAATGTTGTAAATACAAATCTTTATATATCTAGAAAGGGTGGTCCTAAAGAGGGAGGCATTTTTCAGAGGTCTCGAGAAGGTGAGAAATACAAGAATGTGTGTGTGTGTGTGTTTTTGTATTACTACCCTTCTTGAGACATCAACAAGGAAAAGTAGCTTCCATATGAGGAGGTGTGAACAAGTTAGGACATAAATCATGGTCACAAAACGGAAAAACCATCGCATCTAATAGAGAATGTCTCATTTGCACCCCTGGTGGTGAAATCTATCAAAATGAGGGTGGTCCCAAAAAGGAGGGATTTTTCAAATTGACTGTGTGCACCCCTCTGGTCAACATATGAAATAACAAGTGTGTGTAAAAATTTGAAGTGCACCCTTCTGGCCGACATGTAAAATAATAAGTGTGTGTACAAATTTGAAGTGCTCCCCCTCTGGCCAACATATGAAATAACAAGTGTGTGTACAAATTTGAAGCGCTCCCCCTCAGGTCAACATATGAAATAACAAGTGTGTGTAAGAAATTGAAATATCTCTGTCTTTGCAAAAGCCTAAGTGTTTCCACAGAGTGGACCCAAGTGGTGGCTTGTTCATTTCTCCTTAGCCTGCTTCTCTTCCGGTATCTGTAATCCGCATAATTATCTTTTAAAACAATGTTAGATCGACATATATATATATATATATATATGTATATATATATATATATATATGTATATGTATATATATATATATATATATATATATATATATATATATATATATATATATATATATATATACACACATACATATACATATGAAATAACAAGTGTGTGTAAAAATTTGAAGTGCACCCTTCTGGCCGACATATACAATAATAAGTGTGTGTACAAATTTGAAGTGCTCCCCCTCTGGCCAACATATGAAATAACAAGTGTGTGTACAAATTCGCATAATTATCTTTTAAAACAATGTTAGATCGACATATATATATATATATATATATATATATATATATATATATATATATATATATATATATATATATATATATATATATATATATATATATATATATATATATATACATATACATATGTAATAACAAGTGTGTGTACAAATTTGAAGTGCTCCCCCTCTGGCCAACATATGAAATAACAAGTGTGTGTACAAATTTGAAGTGCTCCCCTCAGGTCAACATATGAAATAACAAGTGTGTGTAAGAAATTGAAATATGCCCTCTTTGGCCAAAAATTTAAAAAAAGAAATGTGTATATAGAGACATACTGTAATAACTTGAAGTAAATAACGACGATTAAAAACTAATAAAGAAAAATAAAATAAAATAAAAAATAAAAGCTTACCTTTTTTATATTTGCATAGTATGTATATATTATTAATGTTGTAAATAAAAATCTTTATTTATTTAGAAAGGGTGGTCCTAAAGAGGTAGGCATTTTTTAAGAAGGTCAAAAATACAATAGTGTGTGTGTGTGTGTGTGTGTTTTTGTATTTCTACCCTTCTTGAGACATCAACAAGGAAAGGTAGCTTCCATATGAGGAGGTGTGAACAAGTTAGGACATAAATCATGGTCCTAATACGGAAAAACCATCGCATCTAATAGAAAATGTCTCATTTGCACCCCTGGTGGTGAAATCTATCAAAATGAGGGTGGTCCCAAAAAGGAGGGATTTTTCAAATTGACTGTGTGCACCCCTCTGGTCAACATATGAAATAACAAGTGTGCGTAAAAATTTGAAGTGCACCCTTCTGGCCGACATATAAAAGAATAAGTGTGTGTACAAATTTGAAGTGCTCCCCCTCTGGCCAACATATGAAATAACAAGTGTGTGTACAAAAGTTGAAGTGCTCCCCCTCTGGTCAACATATGAAATAACAAGTGTGTGTAAGAAATTGAAATATGCCCTCTTTGGCCAAAAATTTCTAAAATAAATATGTACATAGAATATAACTTGAAGTAAATAATGAAGATTAAAAACTAATAAAGAAAAAATGATAAATATAAAATAAAAGCTTACTTTTTTATATTTGCATAGTATGTATATAGTATTAATGTTGCAAATACAAGTCTTTGTATATCTAGAAAAGGTGGTCCTAAAGTCGTAGGCATTTTCCGGAGGTCTCAAGAAGGTAATAAATACAAGAATGTGTGTGTGTGTGTGTGTGTGTTCTTGTATGTCTACCCTTCTTGAGACACCAACAAGGAAAAGTACCTTCCATATGAGGAGGTGTGAACAAGTTAGGACATAAATCATGGTCCCAATACGGAAAAACCATCGCATCTAATAGAAAATGTCTCATTTGCACCCCTGGTGGTGAAATCTATCAAAATGAGGGTGGTCCCAAAAATGGACTGTGTGTCGGTTTTAAAAGTGCTCCCCCTCTGGTCAACATATGAAACAACAAGTGTGTGTAAGAAATTGAAATATGCCCTCTCTGGCCAAAAATTAACAAAATAAATATGTATATAGAGACATACTGTGATAACTTGAAGTAAAAAATGAAAATTAAAAACTAATAACAAATCAAAAAAATAAATAAATAAAAGCTTACCTTTTTTATATTTTCATAGTATGTATATATTATTAATGTTGTAAATAAAAATCTTTATTTATTTAGAAAGGGTGGTCATAAAGAGGTAGGCATTTTTCAAGAAGGTCAAAAATACAATAGTGTTTGTGTGTGTGTGTGTGTGTGTGTGTGTGTGTGTGTGTGTGTGTGTGTGTGTGTGTGTGTGTGTGTGTGTGTGTGTTTAGAAAGAGACATACGTGAAAGAGAGACAGGGGTCTCGTTAGCAAGCCATGCTGAAAGTCTGCTCCAGTTACTCGCTCGAGCAGAGGCCCCGCCTCCTTCCTCTATGCCCCGCCTCCCCCTCCCTCCCGTCACTCCCTCTCCCAGGTGACGCCAGAGGTCAGGCGAGGTGACTCGCCCTCAGACTCGCGTTCATCTCCCGAGCTGCCGAGGCCTCATTAGACCGGGCCGTTAGCATTGGGTGTCACCCGAATATATTACCTGCTATATACTTCATGGGGGGGGGGGGGGGGGGGGGGGTTAATAATCGGAGGCACTTTTGCGTTATTTATGCGCGAGTGCGTCCCGGGGGGGACCGGCGCGGCGGCCTCAAACAGCTCTTATCCGCCGCCATCGCAGGCTGACGCTCCAAAGCTGCTGCCGCCATCAGCCTCAAACTCATTAATTACTCTTTAGTATCAAGCCGTAATTAGAGACACCAATCAGGCTGAAGACGCCATCCCACCCCCACACCCTCCGTGCCGCCGCCGCCCCCCCCCCCCAAGCCCCTATTAGTGCTACAGTGATCTGGAAGCTCCCTCGCATTGAGGCTGATGTGTGATATCAGACCCCCACGGTTGGGGAGAGAGGGGGACGTGAGAGAAAGGCATTAATTTGACATTAATTGTGTCATCTTGCACTTTATTGACCCCCCCCTTCCCCACCACCACCCACCCACAATCTACTCCCCCCCTCCCAGCCCTCCGAGTCACGCACACACACACCTCCTCTCATCCTTCCTGAGTAGATCAGGAGACGGGCAAATATCTGATTAGACGGGTCTGTGCTGGAGGAGGAGGATGATGAGGGGGGGGTGGGGGGGGTGGAAGGATGAGGACGACGAGGGTGACACGGGGACAAGAGGAGGAAGAGGTGAGAGGGCTCCGACTCATTAAGGCGCTCTGATTGGAGCAATAAGCAAGAGATGGATGGGAGGATTTCCCGCCTGGTAATTGTCCTTTAATCAGGAAGTGCATCGATGATGTCATCAGCACGCTCTTGATCTATGGCGGTCTGACCATGACGCGTGTTTGGGCCCTTTAAAGCCTATGTGTGTGTCAAAGTCGAGGCCCGCGAATGAATGATCTAGGGGCAGTGGTCCCCAATGATAACAGTCCGTGGATCGATTGGTACCGGTCCGCACAAGAAATAAAATAAATAAATAAAATACAAAAAAAATAAAATAAAAAATAAAATATATATATTTTTTTTTTAATTAATTTTTTAATTTTTTTATTTATTGGTAAATCAACATAAAAAACACAAGATACACTTACAATTAGTGCACCAACCCAAAAAAACCTCCCTCCCCCATTTACACTCATTCACACAAAAGGGTTGTTTCTTTCTGTTATTAATATTGTGGTTCCTACATTATATATCAATATATATCAATACAGTCTGCAAGGGATACAGTCCGTAAGCACACATGATTGTATTTGAAAGCCATTTCTGTGCAAATGTCAAAGTATCCCACTTACATCACCATACTTGCCAACCTTGAGACCTCCGATTTCGGGAGGTGGGGGTGGGGGGTGGGGTGCGTGGTTAAGAGGGGAGGAGTATATCTACAGCTAGACTTCTATAAGTCAAGTATTTTGTGTATTATATATATATATATATATATATATATATATATATATATATATATATATATATATATATATATGTCTTAATAAGGTTATCCAAAAAATAGTGCTCGATACCGTAGTAGAGCGCAATATATGTATGTGTGGGGAAAAAAAATCACAAGACTATTTCATCTCTACAGGCCTGTTTCATGAGGGGGGGTACCCTCAATCGTCAGGAGATTTTAATGGGAGCATTCACATACCATGGTTTATATAGGGCACAGAGTGGGTGGGTACAGGCTGGCCTAGGGGCGTGGTGATTGGTTCATGTGTTACCTAGGAGGTGTTTCCGTCTATGGCGGCATGTTGTTACAATTTCGCTGCGCTTGTTGAGGGATGACAGGTCTGGACGGTAAATAATAAACAGTTTCTCTTTCAAGCATAGGTTGCATCTTTTATTACCACTATTGTAAGGTGTGCTGGATGCAAGAATTTGCCATGTTATTGAATATTCAACATTATTGTCTTTGAGGTCCCAAATGTGTTTGCTGAGTTCTGTGGTATTTCGCAGGTTTTTGTTCCTGAAAGAAGCCTTGTGATTGTTCCATCTGGTTTTGAATTCACCCTCGGTTAATCCTACATATGTGTCGGATGTGTTAATGTCCTTGCGTATTACCTTAGATTGGTAGACAACTGATGTTTGTAAGCATCCCCCGTTGAGAGGGCAATCAGGTTTCTTTCGACAGTTACATGCTTTGTTGGTTTTGGAGTCGTTCTGACTGGGGGTCGACGGCTCATTTGCAATTGTTTTGTTGTGGTTTGAGATGATTTGTCGTATATTGTTCATGCAGCTGTAGCTCAATTTGATGTTGTTCTTGTTGAATACTTTTCTTAGGTTGTTGTCTTTGGGAAAGTGTTTGTCAATCAGATTGAGGAATTTGTGTCCAATGTTCGTTGAGACGTTTTTGCTGTATAGGGGGTTGTACCAGATGATGCCGTTTCGTTTTCTGTTCTTTTTTGGCTGGTTTCCTGGCGTGGGTTCATAGGTGAGGGTGAAATTGTATCCGCTTTCATCAAGGGCTTTTTGGTACGGGGGGGTTGCTTGGTCAAATTCAGCTTTGCTAGATGACAGCATCGATAGCCTTTTATTGATTCCGGTAGGTATTCTTTTCGTGGTGGTGGGTGGATGGTTGCTGTCATGGTGCACGTATTGGAGTGTTGTGTTGGGTTTCGTGAATGGTTGGTAGCTGTTATTTCTCAGGTTGAAAGTGACGTCAAGGAAGTTGACGGTTTGCTTGTTGGCGGAGCAGAAACGTGTGAACTCGTTGGGAGTTTCCTCCTCTCCCAGCTCGCTAGCCTCAATCTGAACCTTGGTATTTACCGTGATGACGGACTGGCAGTGTGTCGCGCCTCGCCAAGGAGCAGCGAGAATACCAAGAAGCGCATATGCCAAATTTTCAAAGAGAACGGCCTACGGATCACGATTGAAGCCAACAAGCAAACCGTCAACTTCCTTGACGTCACTTTCAACCTGAGAAATAACAGCTACCAACCATTCACGAAACCCAACACAACACTCCAATACGTGCACCATGACAGCAACCACCCACCCACCACCACGAAAAGAATACCTACCGGAATCAATAAAAGGCTATCGATGCTGTCATCTAGCAAAGCTGAATTTGACCAAGCAAACCCCCGTACCAAAAAGCCCTTGATGAAAGCGGATACAATTTCACCCTCACCTATGAACCCACGCCAGGAAACCAGCCAAAAAAGAACAGAAAACGAAACGGCATCATCTGGTACAACCCCCCATACAGCAAAAACGTCTCAACGAACATTGGACACAAATTCCTCAACCTGATTGACAAACACTTTCCCAAAGACAACAACCTAAGAAAAGTATTCAACAAGAACAACATCAAATTGAGCTACAGCTGCATGAACAATATACGACAAATCATCTCAAACCACAACAAAACAATTGCAAATGAGCCGTCGACCCCCAGTCAGAACGACTCCAAAACCAACAAAGCATGTAACTGTCGAAAGAAACCTGATTGCCCTCTCAACGGGGGATGCTTACAAACATCAGTTGTCTACCAATCTAAGGTAATACGCAAGGACATTAACACATCCGACACATATGTAGGATTAACCGAGGGTGAATTCAAAACCAGATGAAACAACCACAAGGCTTCTTTCAGGAACAAAAACCTGCGAAATACCACAGAACTCAGCAAACACATTTGGGACCTCAAAGACAATAATGTTGAATATTCAATAACATGGCAAATTCTTGCATCCAGCACACCTTACAATAGTGGTAATAAAAGATGCAACCTATGCTTGAAAGAGAAACTGTTTATTATATACCGTCCAGACCTGTCATCCCTCAACAAGCGCAGCGAAATTGTAACAGCATGCCGCCATAGACGGAAACACCTCCTAGGTAACACATGAACCAATCACCACGCCCCTAGGCCAGCCTGTACCCACCCACTCTGTGCCCTATATAAACCATGGTATGCGAATGCTCCCATTAAAATCTCCTGACAATTGAGGGTACCCCCCTCATGAAACAGGCCTGTAGAGATGAAATAGTCTTGTGATTTTTTTTCCCCACACATACATATATATATATATATATATATATATATATATATAAATAAAATCCATGATGATTGGTTGGTGTTCTTATGATGAGTCACAATTGGCCAAGGTCAGGGAGAAACATTACAGACTGAGATAGAGGGACGCTTCAAGCTGACGACTCAAAAAAAAAACCAAAACACATGAAAATGTCAGAGGACTTCACTTCTGCAGATTCGATTTTTCATTTGGTAATGAAGATGACATGCAGAACTCCCACAATATTCCGTGTCCTCGTTATATTTAGACAAATGTATGCGTTGAGAGAGAAAAAATGCCCAAAACCTTAGTTTTTAGTTGTTTACTCAGTAAACCAAAGTCATAACTGCTCTCTTCATCGAAGATGTCCAACACAAATTTAGAAACACACATTAAGGTGAGTTGAGTTCATGAAATGTTTTACTACCGTATTTTTCAGACGATAAGCATACTTGCCAACCCTCCTGGATTTTCCGGGAGACTCCCGAAATTCAGCGCCTCTCCCGAAAACCTCCCGGGACAAAATTTCTCCCGAAAATCTCCCGTAATTCAGGCAGAGCTGGAGGCCACGCCCCCTCCAGCTCCATGCGGACCTGAGTGACGTGTTGACAGCCTGTTCACACGTCCGCTTTCCCACAATATAAACAGCTAATGATGGAGGGCGAGTTCTTGGTTTCTTATGTGGGTTTATTGTTAGGCAGTTTCATTAACGTCCTCCCAGCGCGGTAACAACACACAACAACAGTAGTCAAGTTTTCGTCTACCGTGAAGCAGTTCGTCTGCCGTAAACAGCAATGTTTACACTTTTAAACAGGACAATACTGCCATCTACTGTACATGCATATGTGACCCACCCATAATGTGTCACATTTTTGTGTTGATTTATTTATTTTATTTTGTGGTTTGAATTCGTTTTTGGAGCTGTCATTACACATTTATCAGTATTCACATTGGTCAGTAGGGGGCAGTAGGGCGTTTCTTCCCAATTGAATGCTATCACCTGCAGACCGGAAGTGTCTTGTCATTCTGATGAGCGCGACCAGTCTGTGAACAATCGAAACATCCTGTGTGCTTTTTCCTCCTGTATAACAGGTTAGTTTTGGTGAATCAACTCACTGAATAATATCCATGTGATCTTTATAAGTTTAAGTACACATTCTGATGGTGGAGTCTAACTCTAAAGTGTTTGTGAGTTGTAGTTTGTATTTGTGAATGAATCCAGTGCACAGCTGCAGTAATCTATACAAAAAGGCGACGTGAATGCGCAATGTTTATATAGGAACTTCTGATCCTAATTCAGACTCCCAAATTGGAGCTCCCGTTTTCTTATTGATTTTATAATGTATATTTGTATAATGTGTGTGTTCTGAAATAGTGACAGAGAATAGAACAAGGATGGACAATTCAACCCTTAACTCAACAATGAGTAGATGAGTGTAATGTGTGTGTATATGTGTAAATAAATGAACACTGAAATTCAAGTATTTCTCTTATATATATATATATATATATATATATATATATATATATATATATATATATATATATATATATATATATATATATATATATGTAATAAAAAAAAAAATATATATAGCTAGAATTCACTGAAAGTCAAGTATTTCTTATATATATCCATCTTAACCACGCCCCCAACCACGCCACCCGCCCCACCCCCGACCCCCCACCTCCCGAAATCAGAGGTCTCAAGGTTGGCAAGTATGACGATAAGGCGGACTTAAAATCCTTTAATTTTCTCAAATTTATAGACCAGTGCGCTTAATGTACGGAATAATTCTGGTTGTGCTTACCGACCTCGAAGCAATTTTATTTGGTACGTGGTGTAATGATAAGTGTGACCAGTAGATGGCAGTCATAAATAAGAGATACGTGTAGACTGCAAGATGACACCAGTACACCAAAACTTTAAAGGGGAACATTATCACCAGACCTATGTAAGCGTCAATATATACCTTGATGTTGCAGAAAAAAAGACCATATATTTTTTTAACCGATTTCCGAACTCTAAATCGGTGAATTTTGGCGAATTAAACGCCTTTCTAATATTCGAAAATGGCGTCACATCGGGAAGCATTCCGCCATTTTCTCAAACGCCGAGTCAAATCAGCTCTGTTATTTTCCGTTTTTTCCGACTGTTTTCCGTACCTTGGAGACATCATGCCTCGTCGGTGTGTTGTCGGAGGGTGTAACAACACCAACAGGGACGGATTCAAGTTGCACCAGTGGCCCAAAGATGCCAAAGTGGCAAGAAATTGGACGTTTGTTCCGCACACTTTACCCACGAAAACTATGCTACGACAGAGATGGCAAGAATGTGTGGATATCCTGCGACACTCAAAGCAGATGCATTTCCAACCATAAAGTCAAAGAAATGTGCCGCCAGACCCCCATTGAATCTGCCGAAGTGTGTGAGCAATTCAGGGACAAAGGACCTCGGTAGCACGGCAAGCAATGGCGGCAGTTTGTTCCCGCAGACGAGCGAGCTAAACCCCCTATCGACCCTAGCTTCCCTGGCCTGCTGACATCAACTCCAAAACTGGACAGATCAGCTTTCAGGAAAAGAGCGCGGATGAGGGTATGTCTACAGAATATATTAATTGATGAAAATTGGGCTGTCTGCACTCTCAAAGTGCATGTTGTTGCCAAATGTATTTCATATGCTGTAAACCTAGTTCAAAGTTGTTAGTTTAATGCCAAACAAACACATACCAAAACGTTGGTTGGAAGGCGATCGCCGAATTCGTCCTCGCTTTCTCCCGTGTCGCTGGCTGTCGTGTCGTTTTCGTCGGTTTCGCTTGCATACGGTTCAAACCGATATGGCTCAATAGCTTCAGTTTCTTCTTCAATTTCGTTTTCCGCTACCTGCCTCCACACTACAACCATCCGTTTCAATACATGCGTAATCTGTTGAATCGCTTAAGCCGCTGAAATCCGAGTCTGAATCCGAGCTAATGTCGCTATAGCTTGCTGTTCTTTCCGCCATGTTTGTTTGTGTTGGCTTCACTATGTGACGTCACAGGAAAATGGACGGATGGTTAAAATCAGGCACTTTGAAGCTTTTTTTTAGGGAAATTGCGTGATGGGTAAAATTTTGAAAAAAACTTCGAAAAATATAATAAGCCACTGGGAACTGATTTTTAATGGTTTTAACCATTCTGAAATTGTGATAATGTTCCCCTTTAAATGTTCCATTGAGAATATAGAACTTTACACTCGGTACTCAAAAATCTGTCAAAATGTTTTTAGTAAGACTTCGGTAAGCTATGAAGCCGCACCGCTTAATGGATTGTCGGCGCATTAAACATACGAGTATTATTATGGTGCGTGTATAAGGACCGCAAAATTGCACCTATTAGCAGACATTATATATGGCGTTTTGTTTCACAATATTATGCAAAAATAACTTTCTGGTACCTACTGATGTGTGTTTTGGATCTGCATAAGCCCTGAAAATGTGCGCGTGTCCGCCTTTGTAGTCTGTACCGAGACCGTAGTCATAATCTTTTTCCTCTATCTTCTTATGTGGCATTCATTTTCCACTGTTGCCATTTCTAATATAAAGTAGTGTAAAGTTCTTGCTAATATCGGTCAGTAAACTCGCTATCAAAGCGCTAAAACATACCGGTGTCGAGAGTTTACATTATTCACCCAAGGAACTTTAGTTATCTAATATAAAGTAGTGTAAAGTTCTTACTTATATCGGTCAGTAAACTCGCTATCAAAACGCTAAAACATACCGGTGTCGAGAGTTTACATTGTTCACCCAAGGAACTTTAGTTATCTAATATAAAGTAGTGTAAAGTTCTTACTTATATCGGTCAGTACACTCGCTATCAAAGCGCTAAAACATACCGGTGTAGTGAGTTTACATTATTCACCCAAGGAACTTTAGTTATCTAATATAAAGTAGTGTAAAGTTCTTACTTATATCGGTCAGTAAACTCGCTATCAAAGCGCTAAAACATACCGGTGTCGAGAGTTTACATTATTCACCCAAGGAACTTTAGTTATCTAATATAAAGTAGTGTAAAGTTCTTACTTATATCGGTCAGTACACTCGCTATCAAAGCGCTAAAACATACCGGTGTAGTGAATTTACATTATTTGTTACGATCCGCTGCCCGGATCATAGTTTGTTTATGTTTGAGTCACGTGTTTTCAGCACCTTGATTTTGTTTGTTTTCAGCTGCCATGTCAACCGATTACATGCACCTGCCTCTGGTTAGTGTTCGGGACGCGCACCTGTTGCCCGGGCGCTAATCAGAGGGCTATTTAGTCTTTGCCCTGGCCTCACTCGGTCTGGCTTCCTAGTTTGTTCTTACACAACTGATGACGACAACTTTGATTCCCGCTAGCTTTTCACGCTATGCCATTTTGCCTGCTAGCTCCCACGCTAGTCCTTTTGTTTTTGCCTTTTGCTATTTGCACGTCTTTTGTTTGTTCATCGAATGATTTATATTTTAAAATAAATCATTTTCCTACCTGCAAGCTGTGTCCGAAGCCGTCTGCATCCTTGGGAGAACCACACCCGCATCACTATGCGACCACGTCGTTACATTATTCACCCAAAGAACTTTAGTTATCTAATATAAAGTAGTGTAAAGTTCTTACTTATATCGGTCAGTAAACTCGCTATCAAAGCGCTAAAACAAACCGGTGTCGAGAGTTTACATTATTCACCCAAGGAACTTTAGTTATCTAATATAAAGTAGTGTAAAGTTCTTACTTATATCGGTCAGTACACTCGCTATCAAAGCGCTAAAACATACCGGTGTAGTGAGTTTACATGTTTCACCCAAGGAACTTTAGTTATCTAATATAAAGTAGTGTAAAGTTCTAACTTATATCGGTCAGTAAACTCGCTATCAAAGCGCTAAAACATACCGGTGTCAAGAGTTTACATTATTCACCCAAGGAACTTTAGTTATCTAATATAAAGTAGTGTAAAGTTCTTACTTATATCGGTCAGTAAACTCGCTATCAAAGCGCTAAAACATACCGGTGTAGTGAGTTTACATTATTCACCCAAGGAACTTTAGTTATCTAATATAAAGTAGTGTAAAGTTCTTACTTATATCGGTCAGTAAACTTGCTATCAAAGTGCTAAAACATACCGGTGTAGTGAGTTTACATTATTCACCCAAGGAACTTTAGTTATCTAATAAAAAGTAGTGTAAAGTTCTTACTTATATCGGTCAGTAAACTCGCTATCAAAGCGCTAAAACATACCGGTGTCAAGAGTTTACATTATTCACCCAAGGAATTTTAGTTATCTAATATAAAGTAGTGTAAAGTTCTTACTTATATCGGTCAGTAAACTCGCTATCAAAGCGCTAAAACATACCGGTGTAGTGAGTTTACATTATTCACCCAAGGAACTTTAGTTATCTAATATAAAGTAGTGTAAAGTTCTTACTTATATCGGTCAGTAAACTCGCTATCAAAGTGCTAAAACATACCGGTGTCGAGAGTTTACATTATTCACCCAAGGAACTTTAGTTATCTAATATAAAGTAGTGTAAAGTTCTTACTTATATCGGTCAGTAAACTCGCTATCAAAGTGCTAAAACATACCGGTGTAGTGAGTTTACATTATTCACCCAAGGAACTTTAGTTATCTAATATAAAGTAGTGTAAAGTTCTTACTTATATCGGTCAGTACACTCGCTATCAAAGTGCTAAAACATACCGGTGTCGAGAGTTTACATTATTCACCCAAGCAACTTTAGTTATCTAATATAAAGTAGTGTAAAGTTCTTACTTATATCGGTCAGTAAACTCGCTATCAAAGCGCTAAAACATACCGGTGTCGAGAGTTTACATTATTCACCCAAGGAACTTTAGTTATCTAATATAAAGTAGTGTAAAGTTCTTACTTATATCGGTCAGTACACTCGCTATCAAAGTGCTAAAACATACCGGTGTAGTGAATTTACATTATTTGTTACGATCCGCTGCCCGGATCATAGTTTGTTTATGTTTGAGTCACGTGTTTTCAGCACCTTGATTTTGTTTGTTTTCAGTTGCCATGTCAACCGATTACATGCACCTGCCTCTGGTTAGTGTTCGGGATGCGCACCTGTTGCCCGGGCGCTAATCAGAGGGCTATTTAGTCTTTGCCCTGGCCTCACTCGGTCTGGCTTCCTAGTTTGTTCTTACACAACTGATGACGACAACTTTGATTCCCGCTAGCTTTTCACGCTATGCCATTTTGCCTGCTAGCTCCCACGCTAGTCCTTTTGTTTTTGCCTTTTGCTATTTGCACGTCTTTTGTTTGTTCATCGAATGATTTATATTTTAAAATAAATCATTTTCCTACCTGCAAGCTGTGTCCGAAGCCGTCTGCATCCTTGGGAGAACCACACCCGCATCACTATGCGACCACGTCGTTACATTATTCACCCAAAGAACTTTAGTTATCTAATATAAAGTAGTGTAAAGTTCTTACTTATATCGGTCAGTAAACTCGCTATCAAAGCGCTAAAACAAACTGGTGTCGAGAGTTTACATTATTCACCCAAGGAACTTTAGTTATCTAATATAAAGTAGTGTAAAGTTCTTACTTATATCGGGTCAGTAAACTCGCTATCAAAGCGCTAAAACATACCGGTGTCGAGAGTTTACATTATTCACCCAAGGAACTTTAGTTATCTAATATAAAGTAGTGTAAAGTTCTTACTTATATCGGTCAGTACACTCGCTATCAAAGCGCTAAAACATACCGGTGTCGAGAGTTTACATTATTCATCCAAGGAACTTTAGTTATCTAATATAAAGTAGTTTAAAGTTCTTACTTATATCGGTCAGTAAACTCGCTATCAAAGTGCTAAAACATACCGGTGTAGTGAATTTACATTTGTTACGATCCGCTGCCCGGATCATAGTTTGTTTATGTTTGAGTCACGTGTTTTCAGCACCTTGATTTTGTTTGTTTTCAGTTGCCATGTCAACCGATTACATGCACCTGCCTCTGGTTAGTGTTCGGGACGCGCACCTGTTGCCCGGGCGCTAATCAGAGGGCTATTTAGTCTTTGCTCTGGCCTCACTCGGTCTGGCTTCCTAGTTTGTTCTTACACAACTGATGACGACAACTTTGATTCCCGCTAGCTTTTCACGCTATGCCATTTTGCCTGCTAGCTCCCACGCTAGTCCTTTTGTTTTTGCCTTTTGCTATTTGCACGTCTTTTGTTTGTTCATCGAATGATTTATATTTTAAAATAAATCATTTTCCTACCTGCAAGCTGTGTCCGAAGCCGTCTGCATCCTTGGGAGAACCACACCCGCATCACTATGCGACCACGTCGTTACATTATTCACCCAAAGAACTTTAGTTATCTAATATAAAGTAGTGTAAAGTTCTTACTTATATCGGTCAGTAAACTCGCTATCAAAGCGCTAAAACAAACCGGTGTCGAGAGTTTACATTATTCACCCAAGGAACTTTAGTTATCTAATATAAAGTAGTGTAAAGTTCTTACTTATATCGGTCAGTACACTCGCTATCAAAGCGCTAAAACATACCGGTGTAGTGAGTTTACATGTTTCACCCAAGGAACTTTAGTTATCTAATATAAAGTAGTGTAAAGTTCTTACTTATATCGGTCAGTACACTCGCTATCAAAGCGCTAAAACATACCGGTGTCGAGAGTTTACATTATTCACCCAAGGAACTTTAGTTATCTAATATAAAGTAGTGTAAAGTTCTTACTTATATCGGTCAGTACACTCGCTATCAAAGCGCTAAAACATACCGGTGTCGTGAGTTTACATTATTCACCCAAGGAACTTTAGTTATCTAATATAAAGTAGTGTAAAGTTCTTACTTATATCGGTCAGTACACTCGCTATCAATCAATCAATCAATCAATCAATGTTTATTTATATAGCCCTAAATCACAAGTGTCTCAAAGGGCTGCACAAGCCACAACGACATCCTCGGTATAGCCCACATAAGGGCAAGGAAAAACTCACCCCAGTGGGACGTCGATGTGAATGACTATGAGAAACCTTGGAGAGGACCGCATATGTGGGTAACCCCCCCCCTCTAGGGAGACCGAATGCAATGGATGTCGAGTGGGTCTAACATAATATTGTGAGAGTCCAGTCCATAGTGGATCCAGCATAACAGTAAGAGTCCAGTCCACAGTGGGGTCAGCAGGAAACCATCCCGAGCGGAGACGGGTCAGCAGCACAGAGATGTCCCCAACCGATATACAGGCGAGCGGTCCACCCCGGGTCCCGACCCCGGACAGCCAGCACCCCATCCATGGCCACCGGATCTGTGTGTCTCCCCTTCCACAAGGGATAGGGGGGAGCAGAGGAGAAAAGAAAAGAAACGGCAGATCAACTGGTCTAAAAAAAGGGGGGCTATTCAAAGGCTAGAGTATACAAATGAGTTTTGAGATGGGACTTAAATGTTTCTACTGAGGTAGCAAAGCGCTAAAACATACCGGTGTCGAGAGTTTACATTATTCACCCAAGGAACTTTAGTTATTAGAGGGTTCCGGTCGGAGGGTTTTTCACGGGACACATTTCGGGCGTTGTTGTTGCACTAGTGAGCCACGGATGAGGAGATGCTGCTCCGTTATTGATTGAAGTAAACGTCATTGAAACAGTTAGCGCCATCCTTTGACACTTCTTCCACCCCCGTCCTTGCACGCTACACAGCTACAACAAAGATGACAGGGAGAAGACGCTGTCGAAGGTGAATTAAGGATCTCAAACCCAACTTGAACCCAAACCGAAATCAAATCATACCCTAAATCCTAAACACAACAATAGTCTGAAATCCTAGGTTTAACTCAAAACCCTAACTACTGTCAATCACACCCCGACCTTAAAGGATTAGGAATCCAATAGAGTTCTTGCTTGAACGTTAATGTCGTTAATCCCTGAAAGTTTGTAAAAAATAAAAAATAAAGTAAAAAGGGCATGTTGTGTCTTTGCCAGTGGAGAGGCCACCGAGGTCCATTTGGCGCTGGTGGTCCCTGTGGCGGAGCTCCGCCGTGGGACCGCCCGGCAGGAGGTGTAACCGGAGGCTCGGCTGTGACAACAAGGATGGTTGCTTTTAGAGGGCATTATGTTTGGAGGGGGTGGTGGATGGATGGAGAGGCAATCAGAACGGGGGAAGATGAGGAGGCGGAGCGGGGGAGGGGGTGGAGTGGGGGGGGGCTGCACGAGGGCATCCATCATGGCGTTGTCTACCTGGGGGGGTCCGCCCCTTGCAGTTTTCTCCACTGTCAACATATGCACACAAACAGGAGCGCAAGCATAGCTCTACCAGCGTGCCCCCCCCCCCCCCCCCCAAATGCACACCCCCTCAAGACACATTGGCCATGCCATCTACGTCACACACACACACACACACACACACACACACACACACACACACACAATTCCCTGGGCTGGAGCCGAGCAGACAGGGTACAGTGTGTAATACATTGCTGCTGCTTGTGGGCTGTATGGGGGGGGGGGGGGTGTGTGTGTGTGTGTGTGTGTGTGTGTGTGTGTGTGTGTGTGTGTGTGTGTGTGTGTGTGTGCGGGTTCAGTCCAGTCTAGACGGAGGCGATAGACATCTCATTAGGCCTCCTCTGCGGCCGCCACCGGCTAGCAGCTCGTCCTTGCTCTGAGGGGGAAGGAGAGGATGGTGGATGTATTGGGGGGAGGCGAAGGAAGGGAGGGTGGGGGGTGGGGAGGGGGTGGTCCAGAAGGAGGCGACAATCAAAGATGGAGTCAAGTGAGGAGAGAGAGACACACACATTAGAGCATGATAATAGCAATAATTGTCTTGATCTCTCAGCCCCCAGTCCCCCACCAACCCCGTAGGCGCCTTCTCTGTCGCCCCTCCTTTTCGCCGCCACCCGACCTCCTCTCCTTGCCTCCTGCTGCTGTTTCACTCCTAATTAATTTCTCGCTACACACCAGAGCCCATCGAGCCGAGGCTCAGTCGGGCCCCGGCAGGCTGATCTCAGATCAGCGCATGCAGCAGAAAGCCCAGCAGGCTCCCGTCTTGACTGTGTGGCGACGAGCCCCCGAATCGGGGGGGAAGGGGGGTTCCTGATGGGCACCTGAGGGTGGGCGGATCATGATCAGGTTCGGTTTCACTTATTAATACAGCCGTGTTTCTCCCTACTTTGCCCATCTTGTCTCCGCTCACCTCCTGACGCCACTACCAGGTACTAGTTCATTGCGAGTATCATCATCATCGGCGGTCACTCGAAGAGAGTACGACGATCCTCCTGGTAGGGGGGTATCCCTTTATGGAGGGTGACTTTGTTTAACGTGGGGAGACTGGTGCACAGACAGACAGTCACCACACAATCCTTGACAGATCCAGGTCAGGGTCCAGTGGCATGGTGTCCAAGGCGACTGGGGACCCTTTTCCCAGCCTTTCTGTCGCTCCATAGGGTTAGCAATCATCCTCCGCCTGTTCCACCGTTGAGGTCTTGGGTTGTTATTACCCCATAATAACTGGGCCCACATGGATGCCTTCTTCCGCCATCGCAGCCGTTGTGGTAGTTCTTACATCTAACGTCTTCCGCCTGCTCCGCCGTTGAGGTCTTCACCGTATCCCTGGCTAGGGGGCAGTCAGGTACTAGGCCTTTGCCAAGGGCCACCTGGGGTAACAGTAGTAAAGGGGTTAACCTCCTAGTTAAGCCCTCCCGGACGAGCCCCCAAATTGTTGCGTTTTGGACCAGTTGTTCCTCCCAGGGAATTCAAGTCACAATTCGCTCCCAAGCTCTTTACGACACTTAAAGCTGAGTTGAAAAACCACCAGAGACAGAATAGGCATTTTGTTGTATATTCTCAAAGCTTTGCCAATATACATTTTTTGAGACCAGTCCAGCATAGAACATTCTATTGTGCCGCCCAAAATGGTCTGTCTTCCCGATCCCACTACCCTCTCTCTCGTCCCATCTCTGTAGCCAAAACAAAATGCTAGTCTAAACACATTCCAAAGAACTCAAGGTTATCACACATAGTATACTTGCTGACAGAGCATCAAGAGAATAAATGGAAAACTCGAACTGTTTTCAAATATGACTAATAAATGAAAGAAGTACAACTGAAATTCGGATATATGTAAATATCTGCCTCCGACATGCCCCAAGACCCCATAGAAGAGCCTCCACTGCCGGATGCACTTTAACGTCATTCCCATTCCGAGTATATACAACTATGAATGACAATAAATAACGAAGAAACGCTAACGTTAGCTTACTCCGTTATCTCTGAAAGCTGCCGTCTCTACTTTGTTTGCAGAGCTCGGTTTTCTTGCTTGTGGCCCTTAGTCTCCTTTTGGATAAATAGGTGCAGACAACATAAAACTGACCTGGGCAAATGATTTCGGTTCACAGCAGAATGTGAAGCGACTGGAATGAACATCAGCACCTTCAAACAGAGTCCATGGTTCTCGCCATGGGAAAGGGTGGAGTGTCATCTCCGGGTCCAAAACATTCAAAAAAAGAGCTTGGTCCGCATTGCCGGCAGTAAGTCAGACCCGTTTCCAGTGAGGGTTGGACTCCGCCAAGGCTGCCCTTTGTCACCGATTCTGTTCATAACTTTTATGGACATAATTTCTAGGCGCAGTCAGGGCGTTGAGGGTATCTGGTTTGGTGGTTGCAGGATTAGGTCTCTGCTTTTTGCAGATGATGTGGTCCTGATGGCTTCATCTGGCCAAGATCTTCAGCTCTCACTGGATCGGTTCGCAGCCGAGTGTGAAGCGACTGGGATGAGAATCAGCACCTCCAAGTCCGAGTCCGTGGTTCTCGCGCAGAAAAGGGTGGAGTGCCATCTCCGGGTTGGGGAAGGGGTCTTGTCCCATGTGGAGGAGTTCAAGTACCTCGGAGTCTTGTTCGAGTGAGGGAATAGTGGATCGTGAGATCGACAGGCGGATCGGTGCGGCGTCTTCAGTAATGCGGATGCTGTATCGATCCGTTGTGGTGAAGAAGGAGCTGAGCCGGAAGGCAAAGCTCTCAATGACATGGCACCCCAAACCATCACCCAACCATGCAAATTTTGCATTTCCTTTGGAAATCGAGGTCCCAGAGTCTGGAGGAAGACAGGAGAGGCACAGGATCCACGTTGCCTGAAGTCTAGTGTAAAGTTTCCACCATCAGTGATGGTTTGGGGTGCCATGTCATCTGCTGGTGTCGGTCCACTCTGTTTCCTGAGATCCAGGGTCAACGCAGCCGTCTACCAGCAAGTTTTAGAGCACTTCATGCTTCCTGCTGCTGACCTGCTCTATGGAGATGGAGATTTCAAGTTCCAACAGGACTTGGCGCCTGCACACAGCGCAAAATCTACCCGTGCCTGGTTTACGGACCATGGTATTTCTGTTCTAAATTGACCCGCCAACTCCCCTGACCTTAGCCCCATAGAAAATCTGTGGGGTATTGTGAAAAGGAAGATGCAGAATACCCAGACCCAAAAACGCAGAAGAGTTGAAGGCCACTATCAGAGCAACCTGGGCTCTCATAACACCTGAGCAGTGCCAGAAACTCATCGACTCCATGCCACGCCGCATTAACGCAGTAATTGAGGCAAAAGGAGCTCCAACCAAGTATTGAGTATTGCACATGCTCATATTTTTCATTTTCATACTTTTCAGTTGGCCAACATTTCTAAAAATCCCTTTTTTGTATTAGCCTTAAGTAATATTCTAATTTTGTGACACACGGAATTTTGGATTTTCATTTGTTGCCACTTCAAATCATCAAAATTAAATGAAATAAACATTTGAATGCATCAGTCTGTGTGCAATGAATAAATATAATGTACAAGTTACACCTTTTGAATGCAATTACTGAAATAAATCAAGTTTTTCAAAATATTCTAATTTACTGGCTTTTACCTGTATATATATATATGTAACAACCACAGACACTTCAATAAAATCCCCCGAAGAGCAGGGAAACAGGCTTGTAGGGATAAAATATCCTCTGTGTTTTTTCCTGACCTAACGTATATTCTGCTCTACCCCGGTATTGAGCACTGTATAACGGATGAACTGACCTACCAGTTGCAATATCCGACATGGAACTCAGAAATTCCAACTTGCCAGTACAAATTGAACACACCAGTAGTACCTATCGCTGCAAGGTGCTGGCTTTAGCATTTTGCCTATCAGATTGAGTTAGCATGCTAGCTATTGGCATTATTCTACTGCTCCGGTTAAAATAGCAAACATGTCAGTCTCAACTTGCAGACAACAGGCATAAAAGAAGGTCCGTTTGAGATTTCCGTGGACATTTTTCTCGGCATAAATCAGGAAAATCCAGGAGGGGTCTTGACCTGATACCTCGGACCTCCCACACATCGTGTAGACGCCCCAAAGGGTTCTGGTCTCTTGGATGTAAGACTGACCGACCGTGGTCTTTTGCCCGGGCTGTGAATGATAATTTCCTCTTTGGTGTGATTCCGGTACTAGTGACGAGGAGGACTAAGAAGGAAGGAAGGAATGGACAAAGGAAGCAAGGAATTGCCAAGGACGCTCGCCCTGCAGCGGGTGCGAACAAAAGCGGGGATTGAAGAGACGGAAAATACTGGGCTGGATCTCAAGGCCAGATGTGCATTGTGACTTTCCTCAAGGGAAGCAATTGCTTTCGGCCTTTGGGTTTGACCTTTAACCCCGTGGTCACCAATTGGAGTGCGGAGTAAACTCCCGCCTCTCTTTTCACCGTGTCGGTTTCATCATTCCGGGAAGTTTCTTTTTCATCCTTAATCGCCTGTAGAGGAGAATTTTAAAGTCTTAAGAAAGTCGAATTGATTTTTTTTCTCCCAATGATCGCGTTTTTTTCCCCCCCGTCACCTTTCCTCTCGCCGGCGTCGGCCGTCGGGAGCTTTCTGTCGGTCCAACCGAGCCTCCTTTACGCCGCGCCTGCTGCCTCGCCTGGTTAAACGAGCCACAAGGGAGCATTAGACGAGCAATAACCAAGCAGCTGGAGCTTCCACAGCGACTAACTTCTCCTCACGATTAGAAAGAACCTTGATGCTTAAAACGAACACTTCTTTGTGGCCAATCTTTCCTTTTGCTTACTTTTGTGACACGTCTACTCTACTAACACATTCAAGGGAACCAAAGTGAATTTGTTTTGGGTTTTTTTAGTTTTCTTTTCTAATGTACATGGAAATTCCATCCATCCATCCCAGGCCCGGCCCTAATCAATCTGGCGCCCTAGGCAAGATTTTAGGTCCCCCCCCCCCCCCCCCCCACATCGGCAGTGAAGTGTATATACTCACAAGAACCCGAATAGCTTTGTCTTTGACCTTTTTTTTTTACTTACAACTATACCTAATATATAAAGGGGTGGAAAAGTGACTATTACCTGCAGGGAAAACATTAGCTAACCAGAAGGCAATAACAATGTAAACAAAAATTACCTGCTTAAAAGATCTAATACAAATGTCCCTGAGGAATGTAAGGTGGGAGTACTGTAATTACCTAACGTTACATTATTATTTTCCATAACAATTTAGCCCCCTCCACAATATTAACCCGACGTTAAAACAGAACTAGCTATTTATTGATTAGCAATTGCCGAATCATGTAACATTAGCTTAATGCTAAAAAGCCAGGTTACTATCACATTCTGTAACAGACAAATAATTTCATGTAGGCTAACGTTACCTACCTGCTACCTCTGTCTTTTCTCGTTTCTCCTCTTCTTTTCTCTTTTTTCTTCCCTGGGCACCTGACAGTTTTGGCCGTTTTGACATCTTGTGTTGATTTTTTGATGTGGTGACGTCCAAAAAGAGTCATGATACGCAGAGGTGGGTAGTAACGCGCTACATTTACTCCGTTACATCTACTTGAGTAACTTTTGGGATAAATTGTACTTCTAAGAGTAGTTTTAATGCAACATACTTTTACTTTTACTTAAGTATATTTATAGAGAAGAAACGCTACTTTTACTCCGCTACTTTTATCTACATTCAGCTCGCTACTCACTACTAATTTTTATCGATCTGTTAATGCACGCTTTGTTTGTTTTGGTCTGTCTGTCAGACAGACTTTCAAAGTGCCTGCCTTACTGGTGACGTTTCACTTCGTTCCACCAATCAGATGCAGTCACTGGTGACGTTGGACCAATCAAACAGAGCCAGGTGGTCACATGACCTGACTTAAACAAGTTGAAAAACGTATTGGGGTGTTACCATTTAGTGGTCAATTGTACGGAATATGTACTGTACTGTGCAATCTACTAATAAAAGTTCCAATCAATCAATCAAAAGTGTGAAGGAAAAAAGATACTTGTTTTATTTCAACCGTACCATCAAAAGCCTCAAGACTGACCGCACATGAGGACGTTCCTGTCTTCACAATAAAAGTGCCGCGCCATCGCGCCTGCGCTTTCAAAACAAGAGTCTCCGAAAGCCAGCGCAAACAAGCTAGCAAGCTACGGAGTTTGACGCCAATATATTTATTGTAAAGTGTATTAAAACGAATATGGAAGCTGGACAAATAGGATGCCAAAAACCCACCACTTTCATGTGGTATTAGACAGAAAGGAGGAACTTTTCTTCTCCTCCATTTGAAAACGTGGACGCTATCATCACTACTGTCTGATTACAATCAATGCAAGTCATCAGAATCAGGTAATACACCAACTTATATTCTTGTCTTCATGAAAGAAAGGAATCTATATGTGTTAAACATGCATGTATATTCATTAAAACACCTTTAACATGTAAACAAAAACAGCAAAATAAATAAATATCAATTATATACTGTATATATCAATGTATATGTATGTATGTATATATATATATATATATATATATATATATATATATATATATATATATATATATATATATGTGTGTGTATGTGACTCATCAGTTACTCAGTACTTGAGTAGTTTTTTCACAACATACTTTTTACTTTTACTCAAGTAAATATTTGGGTGACTACTCCTTACTTTTACTTGAGTAATAAATCTCTAAAGTAACAGTACTCTTACTTGAGTACAATTTCTGGCTACTCTACCCACCTCTGATGATACGTAAAGGGAGGGGGCGCACCGTGCCGGGGGAGGAGGGGGGGCGTAATGTTGTAACAAATAATATTTCTATTAAATAGGCTTTACTTTGCATTTTAATTAACGTGAGATTATTTTTTGTATTTAGAAATAATAGTAACAACTTTTTTTTTATTTATTTTTTTTCTCCAACATTTGTGGCACTGGCATGGCGCCCCCTGATGGACGGCGCCCTTAGCATTTGCCTATACGGCCTATGCCACGGGCCGGCCCTGATCCATCCATCCATCTTCTTCCGCTTATCCGAGGTCGGGTCGCGGGGGCAGCAGCCTAAGCAGGGAAGCCCAGACTTCCCTCTCCCCAGCCACTTCGTCCAGCTCCTCCCGGGGGATCCCGAGGCGTTCCCAGGCCAGCCGGTAGACATAGTCTTCCCAACGTGTCCTGGGTCTTCCCCGTGGCCTCCTACCGGTCGGACGTGCCCTAAACACCTCCCGAGGGAGGCGATCGGGTGGCATCCTGACCAGATGCCCGAACCACCTCATCTGGCTCCTCTCCATGTGGAGGAGCAGCGGCTTTACTTTGAGCTCCCCGCGGATGGCAGAGCTTCTCACCCTATCTCTACATCAACGGCGAGCGTGTAGAGAGGGTCCACACCTTCAGGTACCTTGGAGTCCACATCTCTAATGACTTCTCCTGGACAGTCAACACCACATCAATCATCAAGAAGGCTCAGCAGCGGCTACACTTCCTTAGAGTCCTCGGGAAGTACAACCTGAAGCCTGACCTGCTGCTGACCTTCTACCGCTCGTCCATCGAGAGCCTGCTGACCTACTGTATTACGGTATGGTACGGCAGCTGCACTGCAGCAGACAGGGAGAGGCTGCAAAGAGTGGTCAAGACGGCTCAGAAGATCATCGGCCGCCCTCTCCCCTCTCTGACGGACATCTACACCTCCCGCTGCCTCAACAGAGCCAGTGCCATCATCAAGGACAGCACCCACCCTGGCTCTGACCTGTTCCACCTGCTGCCCTCTGGGAAGCGCTACAGGTGCATTAAAACCAAAACAAACAGGCTAAAGAACAGCTTCTTCCCCAGGGCCATAACCATCCTGAACGGACTGCCCCATTGTCCCTCATAACTGCCTTCTCTTCGGTGCAATAACCCATTCCACCAACCACCCTGTTTTTGTTTTGTTTTTTCATGTATATATTCATTTCACACCATATTCATTGCACTTCTACATTTTTTATATTTCTATATATTTGCACATTGTTTTCCTAGCATGCACACATCGCACTGTATGGAATGGCCTCAATCTCGTTACCTTGCGTAATGACAATAAAGCTGATTCTGATTCTGATTCTGATTCTGATTCTGATCTCTAAGGGAGAGCCCCGCCACCCGGCGGAGGGAACTCATTTGGGCCGCTTGTACCCGTGATCTTGTCCTTTCGGTCATAACCCAAAGCTCATGACCATAGGTGAGGAATGGGAACGTAGATCGGCCGGTAAATTGAGAGCTTTGCCTTCCGGCTCAGCTCTTTCTTCACCACGACGGATCGATACAGCGTCCGCATTACTGAAGATGCCGCACCGATCCGCTTGTCGATCTCACGATCCACTCTTCCATCGCTCGTGAACAAGACTCCGAGGTACTTGAACTCCTCCACTTGGGGCAGGGTCTCCTCCCCAACCCGGAGATGGCACTCCACCCTTTTAGGGGCGAGAACCATGGACTCGGACTTGGAGGTGCTGATTCTCATAATTGCTTGTAAGTTATCACAAAAAACTTTGTGTTGAAATGAGTTCCAGGCAAGAAGACAAAATTTGTCTTTGAAACCTACCAAGACTAAGGCTCGTAAAACTCCACTGTGCAGGGGTGGGGGAGCAAGAGGAAGGTGTTCCTGTGTTCTTTCATGTATGGTAATGTCGGAAGCAGATATTTACATATATCCGAATTTAAGTGTTACCGTATTTTCCGCACCATAAGGCGCCCTGGTTATAAGCCGCACCTTCAATGAACGGCATATTTCAAAACTTTGTCCACCTATAAGCCGCCCCGTGTTGTAAGCCGCATCTAACTGCGCTAAAGGAATGTCAAAAAAACAGTCAAATAGGTCAGTCAAACTTTAATAATATATTAAAAACCAGCGTGATGTGGGCGCGCATGGAATCGTATATCAACATGGACTTAAACTTAAACTTACCTTAACCACTCGCTCATCTTTTCTTCATCCATCCCTTCGAGTTAGCTTTTATGATGACGCCGGCTGGAAAGGTCTCTTTTGGCAAGGTCTTCCTTTTGAATATCACCATGGGTGGAAGTTTCTGGCCATTAGCATGGCAAGCTAGAACCACAGTGAAGGATGACTTCTCATTCCCTGTGGTGCGAATATTCACCGTACGTGCTCCCGTTGTGTCCACAGTGCGGTTCACAGGAATATCAGTTGCTGTGAAATAGTAATCCGTGTGCGGATGGAGAGATTGCGTCTTTTCATGAACCGGATCCGTCGCTTAGTAGGAGCCATTTTGTGGTCTTTACAGATGTAAACACACAAAGGAAATGAAACGTACGGTAATATCCGCGCGCTTTTTCTTCTTCTACGCGGGCGGGTGGTTGCTTACAGTAGAAGAAGAAGCGCTTCCTGTTCTATGGGGGCGGGTGCTTACCTTGGCGGTTGCTTGCGTAGAAGAAGAAGCGCTTCCTGTTCTACCGGGAAAAAAGATGGCGGCTGTTTACCGTAGTTACGAGACCGAAACTTTATGAAAATGAATCTTAATATTAATCCATATATAAAGCGCACCGGGTTATAAGGCGCACTGTCAGCTTTTGAGAAAAGTTGTGGTTTTTAGGTGCGCCTTATAGTGCGGAAAATAAGGTACTTCTTTTATTTCATAATCATATTACAAAACAGCTAGTGTTTTTCTTCCAATTGTGGTCTTTTGGTTGTCTGCAAATACTGTGTGCTTAACCTTGAGTGAGGAATGTAAGAAAGAGAGATACTCCTTTCTCTTATCTAGCCTTATGTCCAGGTGCGGAGGACAATGGGCATGTGTTTTGGCTGGAGGGACATGACTGCGAGGGTGGGAGGGAGGGAGACTTAAGAGGGGAGAGGGTTTTTTTTCAAGGGGGGGCAGACCATCTTGGCGGCGCAATTGAATGTTCTATGCTGGACTGGTCTCAATGTATTTACAAAGCTTTGCAAATATATTACAAAATACCTATTCTGTCTCTGGTGGTTTTTCTACTCAGCTTTAAGTGTCGTAAAGAGCTTGGGAGCGACTTGTGACTTGAATTCCCTGGGAGGAACAACTGGTCCAAACGCAACAGTAATCAACAGAAAGATATTGTTCTAACCCAAGGACTTCAAAGCTGAGAGATGACAGGATCTGCCCAATTTCCAGACGACCTCTTTTTGAAGTATTTTATGGACCTCTTTTTGAACTATTTTACGAACTCTTTTTGAACTGACCTTTTCTGTGAATTGTTTACGACCTTTTCTGTGAACTTTTTGCGACCTTTGTCCTTTGGAAACAGTGGTGGCCATGTGGTCGGGGAGGGTCCAAAATAAAAGAAGGAGGCATGCAACCTTTTGGCAGAGCGTGATGAGATACTGTACAAGGGTACAGTGTAAAGGCGACTCTCCTCAATATTGAGTCCAAATTGAATTCTGTCTCTGTTTCATTATTTTCCTCTTGTCTTGTTTAATAGATGTCATCAGTGTTTGGATCTGACAGAAATGTAGTTCTAAAATGTTTTTATTGAAAAAACATACATAGTAACATTGTGGGAAGCAAAGCTGCAAATTCAAAATATAAATAAAAATGTAGGATAAAAATGTGCCTGTTTGAAAAAAAGAAATGGGTTAAACATTTTAGAATTTAAAATAAAAAAATACAAAAAAACTTATGCGATTGAAGAATAAAAATACTACGAAATACGGAATAATACAGTAATAAAAAGCACAATCTCGAATGATAAAATATGAATATTGAAGGGTGCACTGCAAAAAGTCAGTGTTAAAAAAAACAAGACAATTTTTTTACTAAAATGAGGGGTATTTTTTTTTAACTAAGCAAAATTATCTGCCAATAGAACAAGAAAATTTGGCTTGTCAAGACTTTCCAAAACAAGTAAAATTAGCTAACCTGAATTAACCCAAAAATACCTTAAAATAATAGACCTTTTTGCTCAATATGTTGAAAAATATTCTTAAATTGAGTAAATGCTAGTGCCATTATCTTGACATAATGATAAGCGCTCGGCATCATGATTTATTTTTTCATGCTTGAAGTAAGAAATTATTGCTTTAAAAAAGCAGTTTTATACTTGTGAGTGTTGATGACACAGCTTTGCAACACTTGATATTCTAGTTTCAAGCATGTTTTACTCAATATAGGTCATCACATCTCAGCAACAAGCTGTAATATCTTACTGAGATCATTTAGGACACTTAAAACAAGTAAAACACTCTAACATAAAATCTGCTTAGTGAGAAGAATTATCTTATCAGACAGAAAATAAGCAAATATCACCCTTATTTGAGATATTTCATCTTACTTAGATTTCACTTTTTGCAGTGTGAAACATACCAAATGATGTAGGACAAAGAAACAAATAGGTAAATAAATACAACCAAATTAATAGAAAAAAACAATTATAATAATAAGATAAATCCTACAAGAAGTCCCTCAGTCATTTTGCATCTCAAAATAGGTAATAGTTTATTTCGAACAAAAACAATTTCAAATACAAACATTGTTTTGTATTTGCTTGTTGCATAATGTATCATGTGTAATATTGTTAATATTAGTGTTACTTAATAAAACACATAAAAATACTTAAACTGTGTAAAACCGTTTGAAAACAAACCATGTTTAAAAATAAAGTGAAAAAAAGTTGAATAAAGTAATTTAACATGTGTTATATTACTAGTCAATCAATCAATGTTTACTTATATAGCCCTAAATCACAAGTGTCTCAAAGGGCTGCACAAGCCACAACGACATCCTCGGCTCAGATCCCGCATCAGGGCAAGGAAAAAACTCAACCCAATGAGAAATCTTGGAGGGGACCCCCCACCCCCACCCCAAAAAGTAAGCAAAGGGTGAGTGCCTTTTAGAAAAGGCATGGAAACTTAGGGAAGGCTATGCAGAACAAAACTAAAACTGAACTGGCTACAAAGGAAACAAAAACAGAATCCTGGACGACAGCAAAGACTTACTGTGGAACAAAGACGGCGTCCACGTTCTCCAGATTCTCTGAACCCTTTGATGATATTACGGACCGTAGATGGTGAAATCCCTAAATTCCTTGCAATAGCTGGTTGACAAAGGTTTTTCTTAAACTGTTCAACAGTTTGCTCACGCATTTGTCGACAAAGTGGTGACCCTCGCCCCATCCTTGTTTGTGAATGACTGAGCATTTCATGGACTCTACTTTTATACCCAATCATGGCACCCACCTGTTCCCAATTTGCCTGCACACCTGTGGGATGTTCCAAATAAGTGTTTGATGAGCATTCCTCAACTTTATCAGTATTTATTGCCACCTTTCCCAACTTCTTTGTCACGTGTTGCTGGCATCAAATTCTAAAATTAATGATTATTTGCACATATTCAACTGAATATGGGTTGAAAATGATTTGCAAATCATTGTTTATATTTACATCTAACACAATTTCCCAACTCATATGGAAACGGGGTTTGTACAAGAACAATTTTTTCAGGATCAATAATAGGTATCTATTTGACCTATTTATCCTAATTAAATTCACGGATAATCCTCCTTTCGTTAGAGTGACATTAAGTCGGAAATATAATATCAACATTAATAATATAATGATGTCATTAATGAATTCTTGGAGGCGTATGAATGGATGTCCTTAATGTGATGGCGAGTGAAAAGGTGGATTGTGAAGGCGCACAAAAGCAGCAAATGGTCAGAGCTGGCTCAGCCACATCTTTTAGACCATCAGCCACAATGGTGGTTGTACATCCCATAATGCAACGCCGAGAAAAGCGTGGTTATTTAAAAAGGTACGGTTGAATGTAAGTCACAGATACAATCTTAATAATTCAGGATGTTTTTCAAAGAAAATATACAGGTAAAAGCCAGTAAATTAGAATATTTTGAAAAACTTGATTTATTTCAGTAATTGCATTCAAAAGGTGTAACTTGTACATTATATTTATTCATTGCACACAGACTGATGCATTCAAATGTTTATTTCATTTAATTTTGATGATTTGAAGTGGCAACAAATGAAAATCCAAAATTCCGTGTGTCACAAAATTAGAATATTACTTAAGGCTAATACAAAAAAGGGATTTTTAGAAATGTTGGCCAACTGAAAAGTATGAAAATGAAAAATATGAGCATGTACAATACTCAATACTTGGTTGGAGCTCCTTTTGCCTCAATTACTGCGTTAATGCGGCGTGGCATGGAGTCGATGAGTTTCTGGCACTGCTCAGGTGTTATGAGAGCCCAGGTTGCTCTGATAGTGGCCTTCAACTCTTCTGCGTTTTTGGGTCTGGCATTCTGCATCTTCCTTTTCACAATACCCCACAGATTTTCTATGGGGCTAAGGTCAGGGGAGTTGGCGGGCCAATTTAGAACAGAAATACCATGGTCCGTAAACCAGGCACGGGTAGATTTTGCGCCAAGTCCTGTTGGAACTTGAAATCTCCATCTCCATAGAGCAGGTCAGCAGCAGGAAGCATGAAGTGCTCTAAAACTTGCTGGTAGACGGCTGCGTTGACCCTGGATCTCAGGAAACAGAGTGGACCGACACCAGCAGATGACATGGCACCCCAAACCATCACTGATGGTGGAAACTTTACACTAGACTTCAGGCAACGTGGATCCTGTGCCTCTCCTGTCTTCCTCCAGACTCTGGGACCTCGATTTCCAAAGGAAATGCAAAATTTGCATGGTTGGGTGATGGTTTGGGGTGCCATGTCATCTGCTGGTGTCGGTCCACTCTGTTTCCTGAGATCCAGGGTCAACGCAGCCGTCTACCAGCAAGTTTTAGAGCACTTCATGCTTCCTGCTGCTGACCTGCTCTATGGAGATGGAGATTTCAAGTTCCAACAGGACTTGGCGCCTGCACACAGCGCAAAATCTACCCGTGCCTGGTTTACGGACCATGGTATTTCTGTTCTAAATTGGCCCGCCAACTCCCCTGACCTTAGCCCCATAGAAAATCTGTGGGGTATTGTGAAAAGGAAGATGCAGAATGCCAGACCCAAAAACGCAGAAGAGTTGAAGGCCACTATCAGAGCAACCTGGGCTCTCATAACACCTGAGCAGTGCCAGAAACTCATCGACTCCATGCCACGCCGCATTAACGCAGTAATTGAGGCAAAAGGAGCTCCAACCAAGTATTGAGTATTGTACATGCTCATATTTTTCATTTTCATACTTTTCAGTTGGCCAACATTTCTAAAAATCCCTTTTTTGTATTAGCCTTAAGTAATATTCTAATTTTGTGACACACGGAATTTTGGATTTTCATTTGTTGCCACTTCAAATCATCAAAATTAAATGAAATAAACATTTGAATGCATCAGTCTGTGTGCAATGAATAAATATAATGTACAAGTTACACCTTTTGAATGCAATTACTGAAATAAATCAAGTTTTTCAAAATATTCTAATTTACTGGCTTTTACCTGTATATATATCCTGAAAATATGCAAACAAAACTGTGTTTGGCTAATTGATACTTCAAACTTGCATAAATAAATATTAAGGAATATAACATAACTTGGCTTCTGAGAGCTTCAAAATGTAATGAATAAAATGCTAAAGTTGTTGATAAACAAGCAATTATTTTAATAATTAAATATGGTCATTTTAAATGAATTATTATGATGATTTAAAATTAATTATTTTAAATATGTTTATTTTAATGTAAAATTCTATGGCTGGATGTAATAAGGAGTCAGAAAAAATAAAAAAATTAAATACAATTAATTTTGATGTTTTTAGCAAAATACAGTAAACATTTATTTTATTTTTTATTTTTTTTTAAATTAATAAATATCTATTTAATTTTAGGTAAGATAAACATAATAATACAATGTATCTCTAGTCTGGATGATTTAGTTCTTGTCACCCTGTTGTCCTCCCATAGTGAAAAAAGGCTGTCCTCACTCAGGTCCGCATGGAGGCCACGCCCCCTCCAGCTCCGGCTGAAAATCGGGAGATTTTCGGGAGAATATTTGTCCCGGGAGGTTTTCGGGAGAGGCGCTGAATTTCGGGAGTCTCCCGGAAAATTCGGGAGGGTTGTCAAGTATGGCCTTATAGTCCAAAAAATAGGGTATGTAAAAACAACAACGACGGGAATTTTCAGATTGTTTGCTTGATGCTGCGATCGACTGAACGCATCATGATTTGCCACCTCAGTAGAATGCATATCTACCCCGGACACATTCACAACAGAAAACACATAATGTGAGTTGTGCGTTATTCTAAGAAAATTGCTATGCGTACAGGAATTATCCAGCCTGGTGCTGGCTAGTTCTAGCTTAACTGACTCCTCACCCGGACTAGCAGGCTCTGTAATTGCCTGTGACCGGGCTTGCTCTAGTGTAGTTAGTCAAATGTGACTTAAACAGTAGTCTATGTTTTTAGACAGGATGATGGCGCCTTCCTGGTTAGGGTGAAGGCCGTCTCTCATCAGCAAGCCTGGTTTGCCCCAGAAAGAGGGCCAATTATCAATAAACGTTAGTCCCTGTCGTCTACAGATTTCTAGCGAGATCACAAGTCCTGGCTATGTTTCTCTTTGTAATCTCTGACTGTCTCATTCTAGTGTCATTGTAAATACAACATATTTAGAAGGTCGGAAACAGTTACCGTATTTTTTGGAGTATAAGTCGCACCGGAGTATAAGGCGCACCTGCCGAAAATGCATAATAAAGAAGGAAAAAAACATAAGTTGCACTGGAGAAAAACTGCGATTTGTAGTCTCAAAAATACGGTACTTTTGCAGAAATGTGTGGCCGCGAGGGACTGTACGCTATTAACATTTTGGCCCTAAAATTATGTATTTATTTATTTTTTATTAGGTTGTAAGATTTTATTTTCCCCAATTCACACAATTCAGTCTCCGGTTTGAAGTTGGGCTGCAAATTGAAAGGAAGTGAACGCCACCTTTCACGCGGGGTCATGCGCTGCTGAGACTCAATGACGTCGTTCATCTGGCTTTATTTCATGCGGTCTGCCTCTCTGGCGTCATGGCAACCACGACCAACGTGAACGTCCCTCGGGATTCCTTTTATTCGCCCTGGCGTTGGGGAGTAACGTCATCATGGCATTTAAGTAATGCTATCACATCAAAAAGGGCCTGTCAGGAGACTCCGCCTTCTTCCACTACACCCCCTTTACGTGTAAACGCCCCGACGTGACCCCCCCCGCGGCCTGGCAACTGCTCCCCGACCTCCCGCCCTGTGAACACTGACACTAATTGAGAGCGCCATGAAATATGGATCATCTCTGCGGTGGCCGCCGCCGCCGCCGCCGCCTTCATTGCGTCTCGCTCCTCGCTCTGCGCTCGTCTTCCCGCTTGCTCGAGTGACTCAGGATCAAGACGGCGTGGAGACGCCTCGTTGGCATGGCGCGCCCGCTCCGCTGCACATCAGGTGTATAAGCGGCGCTCGGCTGCACACTTGCTCAAAAGTGCGCCAGACGTGCAGGAAGCGCACCTCAAAATCCACTTTTTTGGTTAATTTGCAGTCTTTTTCTTGATTCGTTTTAAAACCGTTTGAAATGCAGCAGGGTTTCTTAACCAGAGGTGGGTAGAGTAGCCAGAAATTGTACTCAAGTAAGAGTACTGTTACTTTAGAGATTTATTACTCAAGTAAAAGTAAGGAGTAGTCACCCAAAATATTTACTTGAGTAAAAGTAAAAAGTATGTTGTGAAAAAACTACTCAAGTACTGAGTAACTGATGAGTAACATACACACATATCATTTATATATATATATATATATATATATATATATATATATATATATATATATATATATATATATATATATATATATATATATATATATATATATATATATATATATATATATATATATATGTCGCGCCTCACCAAGGAGCAGTGAGAATACCAAGAAGCGCATATGCCAAATTTTCAAAGAGAACGGCCTACGGATCACGATTGAAGCCAACAAGCAAACCGTCAACTTCCTTGACGTCACTTTCAACCTGAGAAATAACAGCTACCAACCATTCACGAAACCCAACACAACACTCCAATACGTGCACCATGACAGCAACCACCCACCCACCACCACGAAAAGAATACCTACCGGAATCAATAAAAGGCTATCGATGCTGTCATCTAGCAAAGCTGAATTTGACCAAGCAACCCCCCCGTACCAAAAAGCCCTTGATGAAAGCGGATACAATTTCACCCTCACCTATGAACCCACGCCAGGAAACCAGTCAAAAAAGAACAGAAAACGGAACGACATCATCTGGTACAACCCCCCATACAGCAAAAACGTCTCAACGAACATTGGACACAAATTCCTCAATCTGATTGACAAACACTTTCCCAAAGACAACATCCTAAGAAAAGTATTCAACAAGAACAACATTAAATTGAGCTACAGCTGCATGAACAATATACGACAAATCATCTCAAACCACAACAAAACAATTGCAAATGAGCCGTCGACCCCCACAGTCAGAACGACTCCAAAACCAACAAAGCATGTAACTGTCGAAAGAAACCTGATTGCCCCCTCAACGGGGGATGCTTACAAACATCAGTTGTCTACCAATCTAAGGTAATACGCAAGGACATTAACACATCCGACACATATGTAGGATTAACCGAGGGTGAATTCAAAACCAGATGGAACAACCACAAGGCTTCTTTCAGGAACAAAAACCTGCGAAATACCACAGAACTCAGCAAACACATTTGGGACCTCAAAGACAATAATGTTGAATATTCAATAACATGGCAAATTCTTGCATCCAGCACACCTTACAATAGTGGTAATAAAAGATGCAACCTATGCTTGAAAGAGAAACTGTTTATTATTTACCGTCCAGACCTGTCATCCCTCAACAAGCGCAGCGAAATTGTAACAACATGCCGCCATAGACGGAAACACCTCCTAGGTAACACATGAACCAATCACCACGCCCCTAGGCCAGCCTGTACCCACCCACTCTGTGCCCTATATAAACCATGGTATGCGAATGCTCCCATTAAAATCTCCTGACGATTGAGGGTACCCCCCCTCATGAAACAGGCCTGTAGAGATGAAATAGTCTTGTGATTTTTTTTCCCCACACATACATATATTGCGCTCTACTACGGTATCGAGCACTATTTTTTGGATAACCTTATTAAGACATATATATATATATATATATATATATATATATATATATATATATATATATATATGTATGTGTGGGAAAAAAAAATCACAAGACTATTTCATCTCTACAGGCCTGTTTCATGAGGGGTTCCCTCAATCATCAGGAGATTTTAATGGGAGCATACACATACCATGGATTATATAGGGCACAGAGTGGGTGGGTACAGGCTGGCGTAGGGGCGTGGTGATTGGCTCATGTGTTACCTAGGAGGTGTTTCCGTCTATGGCGGCATGCTGTTACAATTTCGCTGCGCTTGTTGAGGGATGACAGGTCTGGACGGTAAATAATAAACAGTTTCTCTTTCAAGCATAGGTTGCATCTTTTATTACCACTACGTCAACGGAAGACACGTAAGCGGTGTGAGCGGAAGCAGAAGCGGGGATGCCGAGCGGGGCTAACAACAAAGCGAAAGGCTAATCCTCAAAGAAGCGCTAGTCCGGGTGAGAAGTTAGTTAAAATAGAACTAGCCAGCGCCAGGCTGGATAATACCTGCACACATAGCAACTATTTTAGAACAATACACAACTCAAAAAATGTTTTTTCTGTGTCAGAAGTAGACATGCACTCTACTGAGGTGGCAAGTTATGATGCGTTCGGTTTATCACAGCATCAAGCAAACAATCGGAAAATTCCCGTCATATCAATTCCTAGATATGGTCGTAATTATTTAAATTGCACTACACATAATAAACACAACATTATTAATATTGCTACTACGGATAATTTCAACAAAAACTCCTCAAAACAGCCCACTACCTATAATATGGGCTTCTTAAACATAAGATCATTATCTTCCAAAACGTTATTAGTTAATGAGGTCATTAGAGACAATAATCTTGACGTTATTGGTCTCGCCGAGACCTGGCTCAAACCAGACGATTTCTTTGCGCTGGGTGAGGCGTCTCCTCCTGGCTATGCGGGAGCGCATATTGCCCGTCCCATTAAAAGGGGTGGGGGAGTTGCACTCATCCACAATAAAAACTTTAATCTTACCCCGAACCTAAATAATAAATATAACTCGTTTGAGATGCTTACTATGAGGTTTGTCACACCGCTGCCTCTCCACCTGGCTGTTATCTACCGCCCCCCAGGACCCAATTCGGACTTCATCAGTGAATTTTCAGAGTTCGTTGCTGATTTAGTGACGCACGCCGACAATATAATCATAATGGGGGACTTTAATATCCATATGAATACCCCATCGGACCCTCAGTGCATGGCGCTCCAGACTATAATTGATAGCTGTGGTCTTACACAAATAATAAATGAACCTACGCATCGCAACGGAAATACGATAGATCTAGTGCTGGTCAGGGGTGTCACCACCTCCAAAGTTACGATACTCCCGTATACTAAAGTAATGTCCGATCATTACCTTATAAAATTCGAAGTTCTGACTCATTGTCAACAAACTAATAATAATAACTACTATAGCAGCCGCAACATTAATGCTGCCACAACGATGACTCTTGCTGGCCTACTGCCTTCGGTAATGGCACCATTCCCAAACTATGTCGGCTCTATTGATAACCTCACTAACAACTTTAACGACGCCCTGCGCGACACCATTGATAGTATAGCACCGCTAAAGCTTAAAAGAGCCCCTAAAAGGCGCACCCCATGGTTTACAGAAGAAACTAGAGCCCATAAATTATCATGTAGAAAGCTGGAACGCAAATGGCGCGCTACTAAACTTGAGGTTTTCCATCAAGCATGGAGTGATAGTTTAACAACTTATAAACACATGCTTACCCTAGCTAAAGCTAAATATTACTCAAATCTCATCCACCTCAACAAAAATGATCCGAAATTTTTGTTTAGTACAGTAGCATCGCTAACCCAACAAGGGACTCCTCCCAGTAGCTCCACCCACTCAGCAGATGATTTTATGAATTTCTTTAATAAGAAAATTGAACTCATTAGAAAGGAGATTAAAGACAATGCATCGCAGCTACAACTGGGTTCTATTAACACAGATACGACTGTATCTACGAAGGATACCGCCCTCCAAAATAGTTTCTCTCTCTTTGATGAAATAACATTAGAGGAATTGTTAAGATGTGTCAATGGGACAAAACAAACAACATGTTTACTTGACCCATTTCCTGGGAAACTTATTAAGGAGCTTTTTGTATTATTAGGTCCATCAGTGCTAAATATTATAAACTTATCACTCTCCTCTGGCACTGTTCCACTAGCATTCAAAAAAGCGGTTATTCATCCTTTGCTCAAAAGACCTAACCTCGATCCTGACCTCATGGTAAACTACCGGCCGGTGTCCCACCTTCCGTTTATCTCGAAAATCCTCGAAAAAATTGTCGCACAGCAGCTAAATGAACACTTGGTGTCTAACAATCTCTGTGAACCTTTTCAATCCGGTTTCAGGGCAAATCACTCTACGGAGACAGCCCTCGCAAAAATGACTAATGATCTACTGCTAACGATGGATTCTGATGCGTCATCTATGTTGCTGCTTCTTGATCTTAGCGCTGCTTTCGATACCGTCGATCATAATATTTTATTAGAGCGTATCAAAACACGTATTGGCATGTCAGACTTAGCCTTGTCGTGGTTTAACTCCTATCTTACTGACAGGATGCAATGCGTCTCCCATAACAATGTGACCTCGGACTATGTTAAGGTAACGTGCGGAGTCCCCCAAGGTTCGGTTCTTGGCCCTGCACTCTTTAGTATTTACATGCTGCCGCTAGGCGACATCATACGCAAATACGGTGTTAGCTTTCATTGCTATGCTGATGACACCCAACTCTACATGCCCCTAAAGCTGACCAACACGCCGGATTGTAGTCAGCTGGAGGCGTGTCTTAATGAAATTAAACAATGGATGTCTGCTAACTTCTTGCAACTCAACACTAAGAAAACGGAAATGCTGATTATCGGTCCTGCTAAACACCGACATTTATTTGATAATACCACCTTAACATTTGACAACCAAACAATTACACAAAGCGACTCAGTAAAGAATCTGGGTATTATCTTCGACCCAACTCTCTCCTTTGAGTCACACATTAAGAGTGTTACTAAAACGGCCTTCTTTCATCTCCGTAATATCGCTAAAATTCGTTCCATTTTGTCCACTAGCGACGCTGAGATCATTATTCATGCGTTCGTTACGTCTCGTCTCGATTACTGTAACGTATTATTTTCGGGTCTCCCTATGTCTAGCATTAAAAAATTACAGTTGGTACAAAATGCGGCTGCTAGACTTTTGACAAGAACAAGAAAGTTTGATCATATTACGCCTATACTGGCTCACCTGCACTGGCTTCCTGTGCACTTAAGATGCGACTTTAAGGTTTTACTACTTACGTATAAAATACTACACGGTCTAGCTCCAGCCTATCTTACCGATTGTATTGTACCATATGTCCCGGCAAGAAATCTACGTTCAAAGAACTCCGGCTTATTAGTGATTCCCAGAGCCCAAAAAAAGTCTGCGGGCTGTAGAGCGTTTTCTATTCGGGCTCCAGCACTATGGAATGCCCTCCCGGTAACAATTAGAGATGCTACCTCAGTAGAAACATTTAAGTCCCATCTTAAAACTCATTTGTATACTCTAGCCTTTGAATAGCCCCCCTTTTTTTAGACCAGTTGATCTGCCGTTTCTTTTCTTTTCTCCTCTGCTGCCCCCTATCCCTTGTGGAGGGGAAGACACACAGATCCGGTGGCCATGGATGGGGTGCTGGCTGTCCGGGGTCGGGACCCGGGGTGGACCGCTCGCCTGTATATTGGTTGGGAACATCTCTGCGCTGCTGACCCGTCTCCGCTCGGGATGGTTTCCTGCTGACCCCACTGTGGACTGGACTCTTACTGTTATGCTGGATCCACTATGGACTGGACTCTCACAATATTATGTTAGACCCACTCGACATCCATTGCATTCGGTCTCCCTAGAGGGGGGGGGTTACCCACATATGCGGTCCTCTCCAAGGTTTCTCATAGTCATTCACATCGACGTCCCACTGGGGTGAGTTTTTCCTTGCCCTTATGTGGGCTATACCGAGGATGTCGTTGTGGCTTGTGCAGCCCTTTGAGACACTTGTGATTTAGGGCTATATAAATAAACATTGATTGATTGATTGATTGACTATTGTAAGGTGTGCTGGATGCAAGAATTTGCCATGTTATTGAATATTCAACATTATTGTCTTTGAGGTCCCAAATGTGTTTGCTGAGTTCTGTGGTATTTCGCAGGTTTTGGTTCCTGAAAGAAGCCTTGTGATTGTTCCATCTGGTTTTGAATTCTCCCTCGGTTAATCCTACATATGTGTCGGATGTGTTAATGTCCTTGCGTATTACCTTAGATTGGTAGACAACTGATGTTTGTAAGCCCCCCCCTGTTGAGAGGGCAATCAGGTTTCTTTCGACAGTTACAGCCTTTGTTGGTTTTGGAGTCGCTCTGTCTGGGGGCCGATTTGACGGAGCAGAAACGTGTGAACTCGTTGGGAGTTTCCTCCTCTCCCAGCTCGCTAGCCTCAATCTGAACCCTATATAAACCATGGTATGCGAATGCTCCCATTAAAATCTCCTGATGATTGAGGGTACCCCCCCTCATGAAACAGGCCTGTAGAGATGAAATAGTCTTGTGATTTTTTTTCCCACACATACATATATTGCGCTCTACTACGGTATCGAGCACTATTTTTTGGATAACCTTATTAAGACATATATATATATATATATATATATATATATATATATATATATATATATATATATATATATATATATATATATATATATATATACACACACACATATATATATATACACACACACATATATATATATATACATATATATACACATATACGTAATGTATATATATATATATATACACACACACACACATATATATATATATACATATATATACACATATACATAATGTATATATATATACACACACACACACACACACACATATATATATATATACATACATTGATATATACAGTATATCATTTATATTTATTTATTTTGCCGTTTTTGTTTACATGTTAAAGGTGTTTTAATGAATATACATGCATGTTTAACACATATAGATTCCTTTCTTTCATGAAGACAAGAATATAAGTTGGTGTATTACCTGATTCTGATGACTTGCATTGATTGTAATCAGACAGTAGTGATGATAACGTCCTCGTTTTCAAATGGAGGAGAAAAAAAGTTCCTCCTTTCTGTCTAATACCACATGAAAGTGGTTGGTTTTTGGTATCTTATTTGTCCAGCTTCCATATTCGTTTTTATACACTTTACAAGAAATACATTGGCGGCAAACTCCGTAGCTTGCTAGCTTGTTTGCGCTGGCTTTCGGAGACTCTTGTTTTGAAAGCGCAGGCGCGATGGAGCGGCACTTTTATTGTGAAGACAGGAACTGTGCAGTCAGTCTTTAGGCTTTTGACGGGATGTACGGTTGAAATAAAAAAGGGATCTTTTTTCCTTCACACTTTTGATTTATTGATTGGAACTTTTATTAGTAGATTGCACAGTACAGTACATATTCCGTACAATTGACCACTAAATGGTAACACCCGAATACGTTTTTCAACTTGTTTAAGTCAGGTCATGTGACCGCCTGGCTCTGTTTGATTGGTCCAACGTCACCAGTGACTGCATCTGATTGGTGGAACGGAGTGAACGTCACCAGTGACTGTATTTGTTGAAACGCAGGCACTATGAAGGTCTGTCTGACAGACCAAAACAAACAAAGCGTGCATTAACAGATGGATAAAAATTAGTAGCGAGTAGCGAGCTGAATGTAGATAAAAGTAGCGGAGTAAAAGTAGCGTTTCTTCTCTATAAATATACTCAAGTAAAAGTAAAAGTATGTTGCATTAAAACTACTCTTAGAAGTACAATTTATCCCAAAAGTTACTCAAGTAGATGTAACGGAGTAAATGTAGCGCGTTACTACCCACCTCTGTTCTTAACCATAGGGCAGCGAGCGTCCCCTAGAGGGCCGCCAAAAATATCCGCTTCTCAGCTGCGGCCCGTAGCGGTACTCAGTTGTAATACACTTTTCCACCACTTGTGGCAGTAATGACAATATCAAACAAATTAGAAGAAGTCTGGAGAAGTTTAAGCGCCAAAAATATGACTAAAGTGGTGAAGCTGTATTTTCATTTGCACTTTCATTTTATTATCATGTATTGTGAATTGTGTTTATTTTAGTACTAAATAAATGTATGCAAATTTACAAACCCCCAAAACCAGTGAAGTTGTCACGTTGTGTAAATGGTAAATAAAAACAGAATGCAATGATTTCCTAATTCTTTCAACTTATATTCAATTGAATAGACTGCAAAGACAAGATATTTAATGTCGCAACTGGTAAACTTTGTTATTTTTTTGTTGTTGCAAATATTAGCTCATTTGGAATTTCAACAAAGCTGGCACAAGTGGCAAAAAAGACTGAGATAGTTGAGGAATGCTCATCAAACACTTGTTAGGAACATCCCACGGGTGAACAGGCTAATAATTGGGAACAGGTGGGTGCCATGATTGGGTATAAAAAGCAGCTCAGTCATTCACAAACGGGGCGAGGGTCACCACTTGGTGAACAAATGCGTGAGCAAATTGTCGAACAGTTTAAGAACAACATTTCTCAACGAGCTATTGCAAGGAATTTGGAGATTTCACCATCGACGGTCCGTAATATCATCAAAACCGCACGACCTTGGATCCCTCAGATGGTACTGCATCAAAAACGGGCATCGGCGTGTAAAGGATATCACCACTTCAAAAAACCCACTGTCAGTAACTACATTTTGTCGCTACATCTGTAAGTGCAAGTTAAAACTCTACTATGCAAAGCGAAAGCCATTTAATCAACAACACCCAGAAACGCCTCCAGGCTTCACTGGGCCCCAAGCTCATCTAAAATGGACTGATGCAAAGTGGAAAAGTGTTCTGTGGTTTGATGAGTCCACATTTCAAATAGTTTTTGGAAATTGTGGACATCGTGTCCTCCGAAACAAGGAGGAAAAGAACCATCCGGATTGTTATAGGTACAAAAGTTCAGTAGCCAGCATGTGTGATGGTATGGGGGTGATTTAGTGCCCAAGACATGGGTAACTTACACATCTGTGAAGGCACCATTAATGCTGAAAGGTACATGCAGGTTTTGGAGCAACATACAGGTAAAAGCCAGTAAATTAGAATATTTTGAAAAACTTGATTTATTTCAGTAATTGCATTCAAAAGGTGTAACTTGTACATTATATTTATTCATTGCACACAGACTGATGCATTCAAATGTTTATTTCATTTAATTTTGATGATTTGAAGTGGCAACAAATGAAAATCCAAAATTCCGTGTGTCACAAAATTAGAATATTACTTAAGGCTAATACAAAAAAGGGATTTTTAGAAATGTTGGCCAACTGAAAAGTATGAAAATGAAAAATATGAGCATGTACAATACTCAATACTTGGTTGGAGCTCCTTTTGCCTCAATTACTGCGTTAATGCGGCGTGGCATGGAGTCGATGAGTTTCTGGCACTGCTCAGGTGTTATGAGAGCCCAGGTTGCTCTGATAGTGGCCTTCAACTCTTCTGCGTTTTTGGGTCTGGCATTCTGCATCTTCCTTTTCACAATACCCCACAGATTTTCTACGGGGCTAAGGTCAGGGGAGTTGGCGGGCCAATTTAGAACAGAAATACCATGGTCCGTAAACCAGGCACGGGTAGATTTTGCGCTGTGTGCAGGCGCCAAGTCCTGTTGGAACTTGAAATCTCCATCTCCATAGAGCAGGTCAGCAGCAGGAAGCATGAAGTGCTCTAAAACTTGCTGGTAGACGGCTGCGTTGACCCTGGATCTCAGGAAACAGAGTGGACCGACACCAGCAGATGACATGGCACCCCAAACCATCACTGATGGTGGAAACTTTACACTAGACTTCAGGCAACGTGGATCCTGTGCCTCTCCTGTCTTCCTCCAGACTCTGGGACCTCGATTTCCAAAGGAAATGCAAAATTTGCATGGTTGGGTGATGGTTTGGGGTGCCATGTCATCTGCTGGTGTTGGTCCACTCTGTTTCCTGAGATCCAGGGTCAACGCAGCCGTCTACCAGCAAGTTTTAGAGCACTTCATGCTTCCTGCTGCTGACCTGCTCTATGGAGATGGAGATTTCAAGTTCCAACAGGACTTGGCGCCTGCACACAGCGCAAAATCTACCCGTGCCTGGTTTACGGACCATGGTATTTCTGTTCTAAATTGGCCCGCCAACTCCCCTGACCTTAGCCCCATAGAAAATCTGTGGGGTATTGTGAAAAGGAAGATGCAGAATGCCAGAGCCAAAAACGCAGAAGAGTTGAAGGCCACTATCAGAGCAACCTGGGCTCTCATAACACCTGAGCAGTGCCAGAAACTCATCGACTCCATGCCACGCCGCATTAACGCAGTAATTGAGGCAAAAGGAGCTCCAACCAAGTATTGAGTATTGTACATGCTCATATTTTTCATTTTCATACTTTTCAGTTGGCCAACATTTCTAAAAATCCCTTTTTTGTATTAGCCTTAAGTAATATTCTAATTTTGTGACACACGGAATTTTGGATTTTCATTTGTTGCCACTTCAAATCATCAAAATTAAATGAAATAAACATTTGAATGCATCAGTCTGTGTGCAATGAATAAATATAATGTACAAGTTACACCTTTTGAATGCAATTACTGAAATAAATCAAGTTTTTCAAAATATTCTAATTTACTGGCTTTTACCTGTATGTTGCCATCCAAGCAACGTTATCATGGACGCCCCTGCTTATTTCAGCAAGACAATGCCAAGCCACGTGTTACAACAGCGTGGCTTCATAGTAAAAGAGTGCGGGTACTAGACTGAAAAAAAAATTAAGTTTCTCAGTTGGAACATTAAATATATTTTCTTTGCAATCTATTCAATTGAATATAAGTGGAAAAGGATTCGGAAATCATTGTATTCTGTTTTTATTTACCATTTACACAACGTGCCCACTTCACTGGTTTTGGGTTTTGTTCATCAATGTGTTTTCTTCTGGTTATTACAGAGGGTATTTTGCCTCAGCACTGACATTGCCGGTGAACTTATAGCGTGACCTAAGTCTGAACTTCAAAAGGTTCATGTGAGCGACTTTGCCACATAAAAAAAAAAAAGAAAAAAAAAAAAAAGGAAATCTCCTCCTTGAAGTTTGCCATATTGGTGAGAACCGAGCAGTGTGGACACAGACGGGGTCCTCCTGTGTGACATGACTGCAGACGTCTCTCTGAAAGGACGTCAATCGCACTCAGTTGACACTTAAAGGAGGTCATGTGACTCCAGGTCAGGCAGTCACAGGCTGCTGGTTAGTTCATTATTTTTTTTAATTTCTCCTAAATCAATTTTTTGCTCTCATTCAGTTCTTTTTTTTAATTAAATATATTTTTTTCCTAAATTTGTCATCTTTAATATATTTTTCATAATATGAATGAATGAATTTATTTATTCCGGCAGACATATATAGCAACACTTATAATAATAATAATAATAATAATAATAATAATAATATGGATCGGTGGAGGGAATACTTCGAAGACCTCCTCAATCCCACCAACATGTCTTCCTATGAGGAAGCAGTGCCTGGGGAATCTGTGGTGGGCTCTCCTATTTCTGGGGCTGAGGTTGCTGAGGTAGTTAAAAAGCTCCTCGGTGGCAAGGCCCCGGGGGTAGATGAGATCCGCCCGGAGTTCCTTAAGGCTCTTGATGCTGTGGGGCTGTCTTGGTTGACAAGACTCTGCAGCATCGCGTGGACATCGGGGGCGGTACCACTGGATTGGCAGACCGGGGTGGTGGTTCCTCTCTTTAAGAAGGGGAACCGGAGGGTGTGTTCTAACTATCGTGGGATCACACTCCTCAGCCTTCCCGGTAAGGTCTATTCAGGTGTACTGGAGAGGAGGCTACGCCGGATAGTCGAACCTCGGATTCAGGAGGAACAGTGTGGTTTTCGTCCTGGTCGTGGAACTGTGGACCAGCTCTATACTCTCGGCAGGGTCCTTGAGGGTGCATGGGAGTTTGCCCAACCAGTCTACATGTGTTTTGTGGACTTGGAGAAGGCATTCGACCGTGTCCCTCGGGAAGTCCTGTGGGGAGTGCTCAGAGAGTACGGGGTATCGGACTGTCTGATTGTGGCAGTCCGCTCCCTGTATGATCAGTGCCAGAGCTTGGTCCGCATTGCCGGTAGTAAGTCGGACACGTTTCCAGTGAGGGTTGGACTCCGCCAAGGCTGCCCTTTGTCACCGATTCTGTTCATAACTTTTATGGACAGAATTTGTAGGCGCAGTCATGGCGTTGAGGGGATCTGGTTTGGTGGCTGCAGGATTAGGTCTCTGCTTTTTGCATATGATGTGGTCCTGATGGCTTCATCTGGCCAGGATCTTCAGCTCTCACTGGATCGGTTCGCAGCTGAGTGTGAAGCGACTGGGATGAGAATCAGCATCTCCAAGTCCGAGTCCATGGTTCTCGCCCGGAAAAGGGTGGAGTGCCATCTCCGGGTTGGGGAGGAGATCTTGCCCCAAGTGGAGGAGTTCAAGTACCTCGGAGTCTTGTTCACGAGTGAGGGAAGAGTGGATCGTGAAATCGACAGGCGGATCGGTGCGGCGTCTTCAGTAATGCGGACGCTGTATCGATCCGTTGTGGTGAAGAAGGAGCTGAGCCGGAAGGCAAAGCTCTCAATTTACCGGTCGATCTACGTTCCCATCTCACCTATGGTCATGAGCTTTGGGTTATGACCGAAAGGACAAGATCACGGGTACAAGCGGCCGAAATGAGTTTCCTCCGCCGGGTGGCGGGGCTCTCCCTTAGAGATAGGGTGAGAAGCTCTGCCATCCGGGAGGAGCTCAAAGTAAAGCCGCTGCTCCTCCACATGGAGAGGAGCCAGATGAGGTGGTTCGGGCATCTGGTCAGGATGCCACCCGAACGCCTCCCTAGGGAGGTGTTTAGGGCACGTCCGACCGGTAGGAGGCCGCGGGGAAGACCCAGGACACGTTGGGAAGACTATGTCTCCCGGCTGGCCTGGGAACGCCTCGGGGTCCCACAGGAAGAGCTGGACGAAGTGGCTGGGGAGAGGGAAGTCTGGGCTTCCCTGCTTAGGCTGCTGCCCCCGCGACCCGACCTCGGATAAGCGGAAGAAGATGGATGGATGGATGGATGGATAATAATAATAATAATAATAATAATAATAATTAAAGCTGCAAGCAGCGTTGGTCGGGCCCGTGTATTTGGCAGGTGCTAGTCCTAACTGTCCCAATACTTTTGTCCAGTGATAGTCATAAGTGTCCCAATACTTTTGTCTACTTTTAGTCTGAAGTGTCCCAAGACTTTTGTCTAGTGTACCTACCTTGTCTGCATTGTGTGGGCACGTTGGTGCTGCCTGCTTTTAAGCAGCCATCTTAAAAAAACAGCAGCGCAGCGGGTCTTTGAAGGGTCATAAAATCAAAACCGGAGCAGTTAAAAAAAAGCGCTTCTGTCATTGTAATCACAAGGGTTCAATCTCTCTCCTGTGTTAGTTTGAAGGCGAAACAACAAACGCGCTCAGAGGAGATCGTTTTTGAAGGAAGGTGACCAGTTTTTACAAAAAATTTGTTTTGAAGGGGGAATAGCAAACTTCCTGTTGATTTTTGCTGGGGGTTGTTAATTTATGAAATGTAGGTCTAAGTGAGACCTACATAGAGGTTTTTGTTTCATGTCTCTCCGACCTTCCCAGTGGGAGTTACAGGCAGTTTTGTCATTTTTTTCTTCCGAGGAGCAGTTTTTTTTGCGTTTTATTAAAAAATTGCAGTAGAGCGCAATTTTGAGATTTGGGGTTAGGTTTTTTTTTTAGATCGCAATGTTTGCCAGTCCTGATGTGTGTGTTCAGTTTGGTGGGTTTTGAAGCATGTTAAGGGGGTCAAATTACAGCTCAAAGAGGCAAAAGTGACTGTTTTTAGTACTTTTTTGTCTTGAAGGGGGAATTGCCAACTTCCTGTTGATTTTTGCCCGAAAGGTAGGTGTAAGTCCGACCTACATAGAGGTTTTTGTTTCATGTCTCTCCGACCTAGAGCGCAATTTTGAGTTTTGTGGTTCAGTTTTTTAAAAAAAAGGCAATTTTCGCAGGTCCTGATGTGTGGGTCAAATATGGTGAGTTTTGAAGCATGTTAAGTGGGTCAAATTACAGTTTATTGTGGGTGCGGAAGAATAATAAAGAATAATAAAACCTTACAAATTCAATATGTCCTTATGTCCCATTGCATGGGCCATGCGGGCCCTAATAATAATAATAATAATAATACATTGTATTTGTAAAAAGCACTTTCCATTAAGCAAACAACCTCAAAGTGCTACTGTGTATTAAAAAAACAAATAAAAAGATAAAAATAAATAAAGAAAAACTAGAACTAGCACGCATATATCTAAAAAAAAAAGGCTTTTTTTTTATTTTTTATTTTTTAAAAGAAGGGTTTTTAAGCCTTTTTTTAAAAACATCCACAGTCTGTGGTGCCCTCAGGGGGTCAGGGAGAGCGAACTCCCAACAGGTCCCTTCATCACTCTTTGTAATTTGACAAACATGCAATGGGACCCACACCAAAAAGGGATACGGGGGGAAAAAAGCAAGAATGCTTATCCATGTCCCGCCCCTAATTTACAATCAACTTATATGTTGGCGATATAGTCCAAGTTTCAACAGCAGATTTGATTCCACAGTGAGTTCTTTTGCACCTGTGTCCCACAGTTGAGATAGTCCAAACTAGCTAGTCATGTTTTTGATTGTTTCCCCAACAACACATTTTTTACCGCAAGGTTCAATGTCAATCAATCAATCAATCAATCAATCAATCAATGTTTACTTATGTAGCCCTAAATCACGAGTGTCTCAAAGGGCTGCACAAGCCACAACGACATTCTCGGCTCAGATCCCACATCAGGGCAAGGAAAAACTCAACCCAATGGGATGACAATGACAAAACTTGGAGGGGACCCCCCGGGCGACCGGTGCAATGGACGTCGAGTGGATCTAGCATAATATTGTGAGAGTCCAGTCCATAGTGGATCTAACATAATAGTGTGAGAGTCCAGTCCATAGTGGATCTAACATAATAGTGAGAGTCCAGTCCATAGTGGATCTAACATAATAGTGAGAGTCCAGTCCATAGTAGATCTAACATAATAGTGAGAGTCCAGTCCATAGTGGATCTAACATAATAGTGAGAGTCCAGTTCATAGTGGATCTAACATAATAGTGTGAGAGTCCAGTCCATAGTGGATCTAACATAATAGTGAGAGTCCAGTCCATAGTGGATCTAACATAATAGAGTGAGAGTCCAGTCCATAGTGGATCTAACATAATAGTGAGAGTCCAGTCCATAGTGGATCTAACATAATAGTGAGAGTCCAGTCCATAGTGGATCTAACATAATAGTGTGAGAGTCCAGTCCATAGTGGATCTAACATAATAGTGGGAGTCCAGTCCATAGTGGATCTAACATAATAGTGAGAGTCCAGTCCATAGTGGATCTAACATAATAGTGAGAGTCCAGTCCATAGTGGATCTAACATAATAGTGTGAGAGTCCAGTCCATAGTGGATCTAACATAATAGTGAGAGTCCAGTCCATAGTGGATCTAACATAATAGTGAGAGTCCAGTCCATAGTGGATCTAACATAATAGTGAGAGTCCAGTCCATAGTGGATCTAACATAATAGTGTGAGAGTCCAGTCCATAGTGGATCTAACATAATAGTGAGAGTCCAGTCCATAGTGGATCTAACATAATAGTGTTATATGATCTTTTTTTACAGCATATAAAATAAATAAATACATTACATTAAATTAAATGGAACAGAAAAACTGTAACACTGTTTTTTTTTACGGAAAAAAATCATGCTAGTTTTTTATACTGTAAAATCTACGGTTATTGTGTTTTTATAGGGTATTATTACTCTATATTGAATAATAAATGGATTTTACTGTAAAAAAATTTTACTGTAAAATTTTTGCATGAGAAATTTGTTATCATAAGTCAATTCGATATTTAAGTATTTATCTTTATTTGAACATTAACATTGTTTTGAAATATATGATTGATATAATATTTTGATTTATTATTCGAGATGATTAAAGTGTAAATATATGTACATTTATTTTTGTGATGTCTTTATTAAGAAAAGATAAGGTACTTTATTAACACGTTTTCGGGGGAGGGGCCACACAAATGGATGTGGCGGGCCAGATCTGGGCCCCCGGGCCTTGACTTTGACACCTGTGGACTAGGATGAATACAAACGCTGTGAGAATTCCCCACAGGTCGTCTGGCGGCCTTCGCCATCATCGGCTGGCTGACACGCGAGTGTGAAATCTTTGTCCACATGTTGACCCCTCGCAGCACATGCTCCGTCAGCTTCAAAACAATCAATAAAAAAAAGCATGGTGTCGTTCATGGCAACCATTTGTGGAGGATTAACACTAATAATTATCCATGTTTGTTACTGTATATTACCAAATATACACTTTGTAGATCAACATACATTTGTAATCATATACTATACATGACCTTTTGCACTATATTAATTTGTATTATTATGTGTTGTCAACTTTGTACTTTTTGTTTTAAATTATTTTTTTTTTTTATGTCATTGCCTGAAATAAATAAATAAATAAAATGAAAAAAAAATAAAAATAAAAAAATAAAATAATACATGATAATAATGTGGTAATCAAAGTATTTAAACAGCGACATCATGCTAGGTTAGCATATTCTCTGAATAAAAACCAAAACACAAAAGTTAGCAAGGCTCGCATAGCTATGTTAGCTACAGTGCTAACATTACATTCACATTTTAACAGCAACATCAGGCTATGTTAGCATAATCTCTGAATAAAAACTAAAACACAAAAGTTAGCAAGGCTCGCATAGCTATGTTAGCTAAAGTGCTAACATTATATTTACATTTTTAAACAGCGACATCATGCTAGGTTAGCATATTCACTGAAAAGAAACTAAAACACAAACATGAGCAAGACTAGCATAGCTATGTTAGCTACAGTGCTAACGTTACATTCACATTTTAACAGCAACATCATGCTAAGGTTAGCATATTCACTGAATACGAACTAAATGATCAAACTTCTCATACTACAATATTTGACATATTAGACAAGCGTTAGCAAGACTAGCTATGTTAGCTACAGTGCTAACATTACATTCACATTTTAATAGCAACATCTTGCTAGGTTAGCATATTCACTGAATACAAGCAAAATGATCAAACTTCTCATACTACAATAATTTGACATATTTGGGAGCCGATATTAACTTCCAACACAAAAGTTAGCAAGACTAGCATAGCTATGTTAGCTACAGTGCTAACATTACATTCACATTCTAATAGCAACATCTTGCTAGGTTAGCATATTCACTGAATACAAGCAAAATGATCAAACTTCTCATACTACAATAATTTGGGCTATATATTTGGGAGCCGATATTAACTTCCAACACAAAAGTTAGCAAGACTAGCATAGCTATGTTAGCTAAAGTGCTAACATTATATTTACATTTTTAAACAGCGACATCATGCTAGGTTAGCATATTCACTGAAAAGAAACTAAAACACAAACATGAGCAAGACTAGCATAGCTATGTTAGCGACAGTGCTAACGTTACATTCACATTTTAACAGCAACATCATGCTAGGTTAGCATATTCACTGAATACAAACTAAATGATCAAACTTTTCATACTACAATATTTGACATATTAGACAAGCGTTAGCAAGACTAGCTATGTTAGCTACAGTGCTAACATTACATTCACATTTTAACAGCAACATCATGCTAGGTTAGCATATTCACTGAATACAAGCAAAATGATCAAACTTCTCATACTACAATAATTTGGGCTATATATTTGGGAGCCAATAATAACTTCCAACACAAAAGTTAGCAAGACTAGCATAGCTATGTTAGCTAAAGTGCTAACATTATATTTACATTTTTAAACAGCGACATCATGCTAGGTTAGCATATTCACTGAAAAGAAACTAAAACACAAACATGAGCAAGACTAGCAGAGCTATGTTAGCTACAGTGCTAACGTTACATTCACATTTTAACAGCAACATCATGCTAGGTTAGCATAATCTCTGAATAAAAACTAAAACACAAAAGTTAGCAAGGCTCGCATAGCTATGTTAGCTAAAGTGCTAACATTATATTTACATTTTTAAACAGCGACATCATGCTAGGCTAGCATATTCACTGAAAAGAAACTAAAACACAAACATGAGCAAGACTAGCATAGCTATGTTAGCTACAGTGCTAACGTTGCATTCACATTTTAACAGCAACATCATGCTAGGTTAGCATATTCACTGAATACAAACTAAATGATCAAACTTCTCATACTACAATATTTGGCATATTAGACAAGCGTTAGCAAGACTAGCTATGTTAGCTACAGTGCTAACATTACATTCACATTTTAATAGCAACACCTTGCTAGGTTAGCATATTCACTGAATACAAGCAAAATGATCAAACTTCTCATAGTACAATAATTTGACATATTTGGGAGCCGATATTAATTTCCAACACAAAAGTTAGCAAGACTAGCATAGCTATGTTAGCTACAGTGCTAACATTACATTCACATTTTAATAGCAACATCTTGCTAGGTTAGCATATTCACTGAATACAAGCAAAATGATCAAACTTCTCATATTACAATAATTTGACATATTTGGGAGCCGATATTAACTTCCAACACAAAAGCTAGCAAGACTAGCATAGCTATGTTAGCTACAGTGCTAACATTACATTCACATTTTAATAGCAACATCTTGCTAGGTTAGCATATTCACTGAATACAAGCAAAATGATCAAACTTCTCATACTACAATAATTTGGGATATATATTTGGGAGCCGATATTAACTTCCAACACAAAAGTTAGCAAGACTAGCATAGCTATGTTAGCTAAAGTGCTAACATTATATTTACATTTTTAAACAGCGACATCATGCTAGGTTAGCATATTCACTGAAAAGAAACTAAAACACAAACATGAGCAAGACTAGCAGAGCTATGTTAGCTACAGTGCTAACGTTACATTCACATTTTAACAGCAACATCATGCTAGGTTAGCATATTCACTGAATACAAACTAAATGATCAAACTTCTCATACTACAATAATTTGACATATTAGACAAGCGTTAGCAAGACTAGCTATGTTAGCTACAGTGCTAACATTACATTCACATTTTAATAGCAACATCTTGCTAGGTTAGCATATTCACTGACTACAAGCAAAATGATCAAACTTCTCATACTACAATAATTTGGGCTATATATTTGGGAGCCAATAATAACTTCCAACACAAAAGTTAGCAAGACTAGCATAGCTATGTTAGCTAAAGTGCTAACATTATATTTACATTTTTAAACAGCGACATCATGCTAGGTTAGCATATTCACTGAAAAGAAACTAAAACACAAACATGAGCAAGACTAGCATAGCTATGTTAGCGACAGTGCTAACGTTACATTCACATTTTAACAGCAACATCATGCTAGGTTAGCATATTCTCTGAATAAAAACTAAAACACAAAAGTTAGCAAAGCTCGCATAGCTATGTTAGCTAAAGTGCTAACATTATATTTACATTTTTAAACAGCGACATCATGCTAGGTTAGCATATTCACTGAAAAGAAACTAAAACACAAACATGAGCAAGACTAGCATAGCTATGCTAGCTACAGTGCTAACGTTACATTCACATTTTAACAGCAACATCAGGCTATGTTAGCATAATCTCTGAATAAAAACTAAAACACAAAAGTTAGCAAGGCTCGCATAGCTATGTTAGCTAAAGTGCTAACATTATATTTACATTTTTAAACAGCGACATCATGCTAGGTTAGCATATTCACTGAAAATAAACTAAAACACAAACATGAGCAAGACTAGCATAGCTATGTTAGCTACAGTGCTAACATTACATTCACATTTTAACAGCAACATCAGGCTATGTTAGCATATTCTCTGAATAAAAACTAAAACACAAAAGTTAGCAAGGCTCGCATAGCTATGTTAGCTAAAGTGCTAACATTATATTTACATTTTTAAACAGCGACATCATGCTAGGTTAGCATATTCACTGAAAAGAAACTAAAACACAAACATGAGCAAGACTAGCATAGCTATGTTAGCTACAGTGCTAACGTTACATTCACATTTTAACAGCAACATCATGCTAGGTTAGCATATTCACTGAATACAAACTAAATGATCAAACTTCTCATACTACAATATTTGACATATTTGGTAATGTAAAGTAGCAATGATTGTCACACACACACACTAAGTGTGGCAAAATTATTCTCTGCATTTGACCCATCACCCTTGATCACCCCCCCTGGGAGGTGAGGGGAGCAGTGAGCAGCAGCGGTGGCCGCGCCCGGGAATAATTTTTGGTGATTTAACCCCCCAATTCCAACCCTTGATGCTGAGTGCCAAGCAGGGAGGTAATGGCATACTTGCCAACCTTGAGACCTCCGATTTTGGGAGGTGGGGGGCGGGCGAGGGGAGGAGTATATTTACAACTAGAATTCACCAAGTCAAGTATTTCATATATATATATATATATATATATATATATATATATATATATATATATATATATATATATATATATAAATATATATATATATATATATATATATATAAGAAATACTTGACTTTCAGTGAATTCTAGCTATATATATATTTATTTTATTATATATATATATATATATATATATATATATATATATGTCTTAATAAGGTTATCCAAAAAATAGTGCTCGATACCGTAGTAGAGCGCAATATATGTATGTGTGGGAAAAAAATCACAAGACTATATCATCCTGAAAGAAGCCTTGTGATTATTCTTTCAGGAACCAAAACCTGCGGAATACCACAGAACTCAGCAAACACATTTGGGACCTCAAAGACAATAATGTTGAATATTCAATAACATGGCAAATTCTTGCATCCAGCACACCTTACAATAGTGGTAATAAAAGATGCAACCTATGCTTGAAAGAGAAACTGTTTATTATTTACCGTCCAGACCTGTCATCCCTCAACAAGCGCAGCGAAATTGTAACAACATGCCGCCACAGACGGAAACACCTCCTAGGTAACACATGAGCCAATCACCACGCCCCTACACCAGCCTGTACCCACCCACTCTGTGCCCTATATAAACCATGGTATGCGAATGCTCCCATTACAATCTCCTGACGATTGAGGGTACCCCCCCTCATGAAACAGGCCTGTAGAGATGAAATAGTCTTGTGATTTTTTCCCCACACATACATATATATATATATATATATATATATATATATATATATATATATATATATATATATATATATATTTATAAATAAAAGAAATACTTGAATTTCAGTGTTCATTTATTTACACATATACACACACACACATAACACTCATCTACTCATTGTTGAGTTAAGGGTTGAAATGTCCATCCTTGTTCTATTCTCTGTCACTATTTTTCCAACCATGCTGAACACCCTTTCGCAGGTACCCAGAAAGGTTTCGAGTACCACCAAAAAAACTGAATCTCTGAAGACAGTATACAAATCTGTGTTAAAGGTGTACAAATACTGTTTGTATAATAAGCATGTTATTGTTTACAAATGAGGGTTAAGAGTTCGGTACTAAAAAAAAAAGAAAATAATGTGGCTTAAATACAGTTTTTTAATTGAGCTGCTGCATTTTTTTGGTTGGGTTGTTTATTTATTTTGAGTAACTTCTACACATTTCTAAAAGGGGAGGAATGTAATAGAGTGATCTATGTTTGTCTGTTGCCATCTACTGGTGAATGTTGGCTATAGCGTACTGGGGGTTACTTTTTGGTTGGCCAACGATTTACGTGGTGTTGCGCACACGAAGTCACTCAGGTCCGCATGGAGCTGGAGGGGGCGTGGCTTCCAGCTCCGCCTGAATTTCCGGGAGTTTTTCGGGAGAAAAATTTGTCCCGGTAGGTTTTCGGGAGAGGCGCTGAATTTCGGGAGTCTCCCGGAAAATCCGGGAGGGTTGGCTCCCATTTTTATAGTCTTTGGTATGACTCAATTTGGGAAAAGTGAATACATTCCGGGCGCACTAATATTTTTTTTTTCTCCCAAAATTTGGTGGGCGTGGCTTGAATACCTGGGCGCTGTATGGAAGTAGCGGCGATGCAATTAGGCAACAATGACAACATTAAAAAGGGGAACGTGTGGTTTTCCCTCGGACTTTTTGACTGCAGAAAGCAACGAAACCAACAAAGTGTGGAGAATGCTGCGTCTAATTGGACATGCGCTGGTAAGAAGGCAGAGCAATTAACGAAAAAAAAAAAGTCATGTGACGTCTCCCCTCGCCGCTCATCCTCCCGCCGCCCTTCAGCTTTGTCGTCTGCCGCGGTGGCGCCCTCACGCTGAATTATTGATGCTGCCCATGTGAAAGTTTGATGGCTGACTCGCGGGCGGATTGAACCTGCAGGCGGCAAACGCCTTTGCCCATCAGCACACACACACACACACACAAACACACACACACACAACCAGTGAAGTTGTCACGTTGTGTAAATGGTAAATAAAAACAGAATACAACAAATCCTTTTCAACTTATATTCAATTGAATAGACTGCAAAGACAAGATATTTAACCTTCGAACTGGAAAAACGTTGGTATTCTTTGCAAATATTAGCTCATTTTGGAATTTGATGCCTGCAACATGTTTCAAAAAAGCTGGCACGAGTGGCAAAAAAGACTGAGAAAGTCGAGGAACGCTCATCAAACACTTATTTGGAAACATCCCACAGGTGAATAGGCTAATTGGGAACAGGTGGGTGCAGGGCCGGCCCGTGGCATAGGCCGTATAGGCAAATGCTAAGGGCGCCGTCCATCAGGGGGCGCCACGCCAGTGCCACAAATGTTGGAGAGAAAAAAAAAAAAAAAAAAAAGTTGTTACTATTATTTCTATCCATCCATCTTCTTCCGCTTATCCGAGGTCGGGTCGCGGGGGCAGCAGCCTAAGCAGGGAAGCCCAGACTTCCCTCTCCCCAGCCACTTCGTCCAGCTCCTCCCGGGGGACCCCGAGGCGTTCCCAGGCCAGCCGGGAGACATAGTCTTCCCAACGTGTCCTGGGTCTTCCTCGTGGCCTCCTACCGGTCGGACGTGCCCTAAACACCTCCTTAGGGAGGCGCTCGGGTGGCATCCTGACCAGATGCCCGAACCACCTCATCTGGCTCCTCTCGATGTGGAGGAGCAGCGGCTTTACTTTGAGCTCCCCCCGGATGGCAGAGCTTCTCACCCTATCTCTAAGGGAGAGCCCCGCCACCCGGCGGAGGAAACTCATTTCGGCCGCTTGTACCCGTGATCTTGTCCTTTCGGTCATAACCCAAAGCTCATGACCATAGGTGAGGATGGGAACGTAGATCGACCGGTAAATTGAGAGCTTTGCCTTCCGGCTCAGCTCCTTCTTCACCACAACGGATCGATACAGCGTCCGCATTACTGAAGACGCCGCACCGATCCGCCTGTCGATCTCACGATCCACTCTTCCCTCACTCGTGAACAAGACTCCGAGGTACTTGAACTCCTCCACTTGGGGCAAGATCTCCTCCCCAACCCGGAGATGGCACTCCACCCTTTTCCGGGCGAGAACCATGGACTCGGACTTGGAGGTGCTGATTCTCATCCCAGTCGCTTCACACTCGGCTGCGAACCGATCCAGTGAGAGCTGAAGATCCTGGCCAGAGAAAGCCATCAGGACCACATCATCTGCAAAAAGCAGAGACCTAATCCTGCAGCCACCAAACCAGATCCCCTCAACGCCTTGACTGCGCCTAGAAATTCTGTCCATAAAAGTTATGAACAGAATCGGTGACAAAGGGCAGCCTTGGCGGAGTCCAACCCTCACCGGAAACGTGTCCGAGTTACTGCCGGCAATGCGAACCAAGCTCTGACACTGATCATACAGGGAGCGGACCGCCACAATCAGACAGTCCGAAACCCCATACTCTCTGAGCACTCCCCACAGGACTTCCCGAGGGACACGGTCGAATGCCTTCTCCAAGTCCACAAAGCACATGTAGACTGGTTGGGCAAACTCCCATGCACCCTCAAGGACCCTGCCGAGAGTATAGAGCTGGTCCACAGTTCCACGACCAGGACGAAAACCACACTGTTCCTCCTGAATCCGAGGTTCGACTATCCGGCGTAGCCTCCTCTCCAGTACACCTGAATAGACCTTACCGGGAAGGCTGAGGAGTGTGATCCCACGATAGTTGGAACACACCCTCCGGTTCCCCTTTTTAAAGAGAGGAACCACCACCCCGGTCTGCCAATCCAGAGGTACTTCCCCCGATGTCCACGCGATGCTGCAGAGTCTTGTCAACCAAGACAGCCCTACAGCATCCAGAGCCTTAAGGAACTCCGGGCGGATCTCATCCACCCCCGGGGCCTTGCCACCGAGGAGCTTTTTAACTACCTCAGCAACCTCAGCCCCAGAAATAGGAGAGCCCACCACAGATTCCTCAGGCACTGCTTCCTCATAGGAAGACGTGTTGGTGGGATTGAGGAGGTCTTCGAAGTATTCCCTCCACCGATCCACAACTTCCGCAGTCGAGGTCAGCAGAACACCATCCGCACCATACACGGTGTTGGTAGTGCACTGCTTCCCCTTCCTGAGGCGGCGGATGGTGGTCCAGAATCGCTTCGAAGCCGTCCGGAAGTCGTTTTCATTTCTAAATACAAAAAATAATCCCACGTTAATTAAAATGCAAAGTAAAGCCTATTTAATAGAAATATTATTTGTTACAACATTACGCCCCCCCTCCTCCCCCTGCACGGTGCGCCCCCTCCCTTCCCGTATCATGACTCTTTTTGGACGTCACCACATCAAAAAATCAACACAAGATGTCAAAACGGCCAAAACTGAGGAGAAACAAGAAAAGACAAGAGGTAGCAGGTAGGTAGCGTTAGCCTACATGAAATGATTTGTCTGTTACAGAATGTGATAGTAACCTGGCTTTTTAGCATTAAGCTAATGTTACATGATTCGGCAATTGCTAAGCAATAAATAGCGAGTTCTGTTTTAACGTCGGGTTAATATTGTGGAGGGGGCTAAATTGTTATGGAAAATAATAATGAAACGTTAGGTAATTACAGTACTCCCACCTTACATTCCTCAGGGACATTTGTATTAGATCTTTTAAGCAGGTGTTTTTTGTTTACATTGTTATTGCCTTCTGGTTAGCTAATGTTTGCCCTGCAGGTAATAGTCACTTTTCCACCCCTTTATATATTAGGTATAGTTGTAAGTAAAAAAAAATTGTGGGGGGGCGCCACCTAAAATCTTGCCTAGGGCGCCAGATTGGTTAGGCCTGGGTGGGTGCCATGATTGGGTATAAAAGCATCTTCCATGAAATGCTCAGTCATTCACAAACAAGGACGGGGCGAGGGTCACCACTTTGTCAACAAATGTGTGAGCAAGTTGGTTAAGAACAACATTTCTCAACCAGCTATTGCAAGGAATTTAGAGATTTCACCATCTACGGTCCGTAATATCATCAAAAGGTTCGGAGAATCTGGAGAAATTCGATCCCTCAGGCGGTACTGCATCAAAAAAAACCCGACATCAGTGTGTAAAGGATATCACCACATGGGCTCAGGAACACTTCAGAAAACCCACTGTCAGTAACTACAGTTTGTCGCCACACCTGTAAGCGCATGTTAAAACTGCACTATGCAGAGCGAAAGCCATTTATCAACAACACCCAGAGACGCCGCCGGCTTCGCTGGGCACCGAGCTCATCTAAGATGGACTGATGCAAAGTGGAAAAAGTGTTCTGTGGCCTGACGAGTCCACATTTCAAATTGTTTTTTGGAAACTTGTGGACGTGGTGTCCTACAGACAAAAAAGAGGAAAAGAACCATCCGGATTGTTCTAGGCGCAAAGTTGAAAAGCCAGCATCTGTGATGGTATGGGGGGTGTATTAGTATCACATTCCAAAAAGAATGTGAAATGTGGACTCGTCAGACCACAGAACACTTTTCCACTTTGCATCAGTCCATCTTAGATGAGTTCAGGCCCAACGAAGCCGGCGGCGTTTCTGGGTGTTGTTGATAAATGGCTTTCGCTTTGCATAATAATAATACAAATTAAAGCTGCAAGCAGCATTGGTCGGGCCCGTGTATTTGGCAGGTGCTAGTCCTAAGTGTCCCAATACTTTTGTCTACTTTTAGTCTGAAGTGTCCCAAGACTTTTGTCTAGTGTACCTACCTTGTCTGCATTGTGTGGGCACGTTGGTGCTTCCTGCTTTTAAGCAGCCATCTTAAAAAAACAGCAGCGCAGCAGCATCAGCGCAGCGGGTCTTTGAAGGGTCATAAAATCAAAACCGGAGCAGGTATTAAAACGCTGTTCTGTTATTTTATACACAAGGGTTTAATCTCTCTCCTGTGTTAGTTTGAAGCCGAAACGACAAACGCGCTCAGAGGAGATAGTTTTTGAAGAAAGGTGAACGTTTTTTACAAAAATTTTGTTTTGAAGGGGGAATAGCAAACTTCCTGTAGATTTTTGCTGGGGGGGGTGTCAATTTATGAAATGTAGGTCTAAGTGAGACCTATGAAAAGGTTTTGTTTCATGTCTCTCCGACCTTCCCAGTGGGAGTTACAGGCAGTTTTGTCATTTTTTTCTTCCGAGGAGCAGTTTTTTTCTCCGTTTTATTCAAAAATTGCTCTAGAACGCAATTTTTAAATTTGGGGTTATGTTTTTTTATTAGATCGCAATTTTTGCCAGTCCTGATTTGTGCGTTCAGTTTGGTGAGTTTTGAAGCGTGTTAAGGGGGTCAAATTACAGCTCAAAGATGCAAAAGTAACTGTTTTTAGTACTTTTTTGTCTTGAAGGGGGAATTGCCAACTTCCTGTTGATTTTTGCCCGAGGATATACAATTATGAAAGGTAGGTCTAAGTGAGACCTACATAGAGGTTTTTGTTTCATGTCTCTCCGACCTTTCTAGTGGGAGTTACAGGCAGTCTAGTTTTTTTTTCCCTAGGGGGCGCTAGAGCGCAATTTTGAGTTTTGTGGTTCGTTTTTTTTTTAAATTTTTCAAATTACAGTTTATTGTGGCGGCGGAAGAATAAAGAATAATAAAACCTTACAAATTCAATAGGTCCTTATGTCCCATTGCATAAGGACTCCCTTTGGGAGTCCTTATACAATGGGCCATGCGGGCCCTAATAATAATAATAATAATAATACCTGGGATTTATATAGCGCTTTTCTAAGTACCCAAAGTCGCTTTACATGTAGAACCCATCATTCATTCACACCTGGTGGTGGTAAGCTACTTTCATAGCCACAGCTGCCCTGGGGTAGACTGAGTAAATGGTAAATGATTAAATGGGTTATACTTGTATAGCGCTTTTCTACCTTCAAGGTACTCAAAGTGCTTTGACAGTATTTCCACATTTACCCATTCACACACACATTCACACACTGATGGTGGGAGCTGCCATGCAAGGCGCTAACCAGCAGCCATCAGGAGCAAGGGGTGAAGTCTCTTGCCCAAGGACACAACGGACGTGACTAGGATGGTAGAAGGTGGGGATTGAACCCCAGTAACCAGCAACCCTCCGATTGCTGGCACGGCCACTCTACCAACTTCGCCACGCCGTCCCTGTTTTCTGAAGTGTTTCTGAGCCCATGTGGTGATATCCTTTACACACCGATGTTGCTTTTTGATGCAGTACCGCCTGAGGGATCCAAGGTCCATTATATCATCGCTTATGTGCAGTGATTTCTCCAGATCCTCTGAATATTTTGATGATATTACGGAGCAATATGACAACTGCGGATCAGAGTGCGACACTGGCAGAGGAGCTTAACTGTTTCTTTGCCCGTTTCGAAACCCCTCAGCGACACTCATCTGCTCCAGCCCTGCCCCCGCCCCCACCGGGCTCCGGCGCCACTCCACTCACTGTACAGGAGCACAGTGTCAGACGAGTGCTCCTGGCTGTGAACCCCAGGAAGGCTACCGGACCAGACGGAGTACCTGGAAAGGTGCTCAGGACGTGCGCCCACCAGCTCGCTCCCCCCCTCACCAGGATCTTCAACCTCTCCCTGGCTCAGGCAGTCATCCCATCCTGCCTGAAGTCATCTACAATAATCCCGGTGCCGAAGAAGTCTCCCATCACCAGCCTGAATGATTACCGACCAGTGGCCCTCACTCCGGTAATCATGAAGTGCTTCGAGCGACTTGTTCTCCAGCACATCAAGGACCATATCCCTCCAGACTTCGACCCCCACCAGTTCGCATACCGGGCGAACAGGTCCACAGAGGACGCCATCGCTGTTGCTCTCCACTCTGCTCTGAACCACCTGGAGCAGCAGCAGAGCTACGTCCGGATGCTCTCTGTGGACTATAGCTCTGCCTTCAATACAATAATCCCGGACAGACTCTGCAATAAACTGGACACTCTTGGCCTCCCCCCTCTCACAAACGCCTGGATAAGGGACTTCCTAACGGACCGACCCCAGAATGTGAGACTTGGCCCGCACCTCTCATCCTCCCGCACGCTGAGCATCGGCTCCCCACAGGGCTGTGTGCTGAGCCCCCTCCTCTACTGCCTTTACACCCATGACTGCAGTCCGGCCCACAGTGACAACCTTACCGTCAAGTTCGCCGACGATACCACAGTGGTCGGGCTCATCTCCAGGGGTGACGAGGCTGCCTACAGAGAGGAGGTCCTGAAGCTGACGGCCTGGTCTTCGGAGAACAACCTCGCTCTCAACACCAGCAAGACCAGAGAGATCATCGTCGACTTCAGGAGGAGCAGCACCGAACCTGCCCCCCTCTACATCAACGGCGAGCGTGTAGAGAGGGTCCACACCTTCAGGTACCTTGGAGTCCACATCTCTAATGACTTCTCCTGGACAGTCAACACCACATCAATCATCAAGAAGGCTCAGCAGCGGCTACACTTCCTTAGAGTCCTCGGGAAGTACAACCTGAAGCCTGACCTGCTGCTGACCTTCTACCGCTCGTCCATCGAGAGCCTGCTGACCTACTGTATTACGGTATGGTACGGCAGCTGCACTGCAGCAGACAGGGAGAGGCTGCAAAGAGTGGTCAAGACGGCTCAGAAGATCATCGGCCGCCCTCTCCCCTCTCTGACGGACATCTATGGCCTCAATCTCGTTACCTTGCGTAATGACAATAAAGCTGATTCTGATTCTGATTCTGATTCTGAGCGTAGATGGTGAAATCCCTAAATTCCTTGCAAAAGCTGGTTGAGAAAGGTTTTTCTTAAACAATTTGCTCACGCATTTGTTCACAAAGTGGTGACCCTCGCCCCGTCCTTGTTCGTGAACGACTGAGCATTTCATGGAAGCTTCTTTTTATACCCAATCATGGCACCCACCTGTTCCCAATTAGCATGTTCACCCGTGGGATGTTCCAAATAAGCGTTTGATGAGCGTTCCGCAACTTTCTCAGTCTTTTTTGCCACTTGTGGCAGCTTTTTTGGAAACATGTTGCAGGCATCAAATTCCAAATGAGCTAATATCTGCAAAAAATAACAAAGTTTTCCAGATCGAACGTTAAATATCTCGTCTTTGCAGTCTATTCAATTGAATATAAGTTGAAAAGGATTTGCGAATCATTGTATTCTGTTTTTATTTACCATTTACACAACGTGACAACTTCACTGGTTTTGGGGTTTTGTATTATTAAATTAAAGCAAAAACAGTAAGAGTTGACTTCTACCGCCACTTTAAATACGAGGCCTGCTAGCCTGCCTCTAGCATGCTAACAAATAGCTCCAGGCTCCCGCTCGCATGATAAGTAAAGGAAATCTGCTAAGCGTTATTGCGATATCGCCTCAAGTCATCTCTGTATGTTCCACCTCCTGCTGAGAAACATAAAAAAAAAAATTGACATTCAAATGAGTTCTGCCTTACTTCAATGTGTTATAGTACACTGCAAAAAGTCAGTGTTCAAAAACAAGAAAAAAAAATACAAAAATGAGGGGTATTTTATTTGAACTAAGCAAAATTATCTGCCAATAGAACAAGAAAATGTATATTTCTATTTTTCTTTTACAGAAAAATACCAAATTCATTATACATAGCATTTTCTGTTTTCTTAAATTACTTTCAAATGTATGTAAAATAATTAATTGTAATTGTAAATAAGTAATTATCTTTCATTAGGGCCCGCATGTCCCATTGCATAAGGACTCCCACTGGGAGTCCTTATGCAATGGGACATAAGGACCTATTGAATTTCTAAGGTTTGAATTTGACCCACTTAACATGCTTCAAAACTCACCATATTTGACGCACACATCAGGACCTGCGAAAATTGCCTTTTGATGAAAAAAACCAAACCCCAAAAATAAAAATTGTGCTCTAGCGCCCCCTAAGAAAAAAAAAACTAGACTGCCTGTAACTCCCACTAGGAAGGTCGAAGAGACATGAAACAAAAACCTCTATGTAGGTCTCACTTACAAAATCAACAGGAAGTTGGCAATTCCCCCTTCAAGACAGAAAAGTACTAAAAACAGTCACTTTTGCCTCTTTGAGCTGTAATTTGACCCCCTTAACATGCTTCAAAACTCACCAAACTGAACACACACATCAGGACTGGCAAAAATTGCCATCTAATGAAAAAACCTAACCCCAAATCTCAAAATTGTGCTCTACCGCAATTTTTTAATAAAACGCAGAAAAAACTGCTTTGTATGACAAAACTGCCTGTAACTCCCACTGAAAAAGTCGGAGAGACATGAAACAAAAACCTCGATGTAGGTCTCACTTAGACCTACATTTCATAGATTGACAACCCTCAGCAAAAATCAACAGGAAGTTTGCAATTTCCCCTTCAAAACAACATTCTTTTTATAAACCGGTCACTTCTCTTCAAACATTATCTCCTCTGAGCGCGTTTGTCGTTTCAGCTTCAAACTAACACAGGAGAGAGATTGAAACCTTCCAAATAAAAGTTATCGAAATAATTATTCTAACTGCTCCGGTTTTGATTTTATGAGCCTTCAAAGAACCGCTGCGCTGATGCTGCTGCGCTGCTGTTTTCTCAAGATGGCTGCTTAAAAGCAGGAAGCACCAACGTGCCCACACAATGCAGACAAGGTAGGTACACTAGACAAAAGTCTTGGGACAATTCGGACTAAAAGTAGACAAAAGTATTGGGACACTTATGACTACCACTGGACAAAAGTATTGGGACACTTAGGCCGAAAACTGGACAAAAGTATTGGGACACTTGGGACTACAACTTGACAAAAGTATTGGGACACTTACTACTACCACTGAACAAAAGTATTGGGCAACTGGACAAAAGTATTGGGACACTTACACTGGACAAAAGTATTGGGACACTTAGGACTACAACTTGACAAAAGTATTGGGCCACTTGGGACTAAAACTTGACAAAAGTATTGGGACACTTGACTTCAACTTGACATAAGTATTGGGACACTTAGGATTACCACTGGACAAAAGTATTGGGACACTTAGGACTAAAACTTGATAGAAGTATTGGGACACTTACGACGAATACTGGACAAAAGTATTGGGACACTTAGGACTACAACTTGACAAAAGTATTGGGCCACTTGGGACTAAAACTTGACAAAAGTATTGGGACACTTGACTACAACTTGACATAAGTATTGGGACACTTAGGATTACCACTGGACAAAAGTATTGGGCCACTTGGGACTAAAACTGGACAAAAGTATTGGGACACTTAGGACTACAACTTGACAAAAGTATTGGGACACTTGGGACTAAAACTTGACAAAAGCATTGGGACACTTGACTACAACTTGACATAAGTATTGGCACACTTAGGACTACCACTGGACACAAGTATTGGGACACTTACACTGGACAAAAGTATTGGGACACTTGGGACTAAAACTTGACAAAAGTATTGGGACACTTGGGACTAAAACTTGACAAAAGTATTGGGACACTTAGGACTAGCACCTGCCAAATATGCGGGCCCGACCAATGCTGCTTGCAGCTTTAATTAAATATGTAGCTTGTTATATAAAAAGTCAGTGTTCAAAAACAAGAAAAAATTAAAGCTGCAAGCAGCGATGGACGGGACCGACTTTGACGGCACATAAAATCCAAACCGAAACAGTAATTAAAACTATTTGGTCAACTTTTAATCAGAAGGTTTCAATCTCTCTCCTGTGCTAGTTTGAAGCCGACACAACAAATGTGCTCAGAGGAGATAATGTTTGAAAATAGGTGACCTGTTTTTACAAAACTTTTGTTTTGAAGGGGGAATTTCAAACTTCCTGTTGATTTTTGCTGGGGGTTGTCAATTTATGAAATGTAGGTCTAAGTGAGACCTACATAGAGGTTTTTGTTTCATGTCTCTAAGACATTCCTATTGGAAGTTACAGGCAGTTTTGTCTGAGTTTTCTTCCTAGGAGCAGTTGTGTCTGTTTTCTTCCTAGGAGGCGCTAGAGCGCAATTTGGAGTTTTGGGGTTGGGCTTTTTTATTAGATCGCAATTTTTGCCAGTCCTGATGTGTGTGTCCAGTTTGGTGAGTTTTGAAGCATGTTAAGGGGGTAAAATTACAGCTCAAAGAGGCAAAAGTGACTGTTTTTAGTAAACTTTTGTTTTGAAGGGGGAATTGCCAACTTCCTGTTGATTTTTGCTGAAGGATGTCAATGTATGAAATATAGGTCTAAGTCAGACCTACATAGAGGTTTTTGTTTTGTTCAAAAAACAACTTAGTTTTCTGTCCTACGGTCCTAGACGGTGGAACGGTTGAAGTGGGTTGAAAAATGTGGGAGGAGAAACAAGGGTGGAAATAGGGCTTTGGAAAGCCAGGAATTCTGGAAAATCCTGGAATTTTTTTGGAACTTGGAAAAAGGGTAGTTTAGAATGGTGGAACGTGTTGAAGGTGGAATGGTTTGAATTGGTTGAAAAATGTGTAAATGGGGGAAGTTTGACAAATGGCCAATTCATTTTGAATGGGAAAAATGTCCTGGAATTCTGGGAAATTTGGGAATTTTTTGAATTTTTTAAGGGAAAGCCCACGATTCCCGAATAGGCTGAACAGTTGGAAGTTGGAACGGTTTGAATCGGACGAAAAAATGCGTAAGGTAGAGCGTGCCAAAATCTGTAGAAGAAGAAGAAGTTGTTGAATAACAAATAGATGTTAGAGTGTTTTACTTGTTTTAAGTGTTTTGGTCCTAAATGATCTCAGTAAGATATTACAGCTTGTTGCTGAGATTTGATGACCTATATTGAGTAAAACATGCTTGAAACTAGAAAATCAGATGAAAAATGTGTCGATTGTGGAACTTTGAAAAATGTCCCATTGATTCAATTGGAATTTCAGAAAAAATTGGGAATTTCAGCAAAAGCGGAAAAAAATTTTAAATGAAAAAATAAAAAAAATTACAAAACTTGAACATTCTAATTGAGTTGAAATGGTTGGTGTTGAAATGTTTCAAATCGGTCGAGAAATGTTCAATTAGTAACATGTTGAATTGAGAAATGGTATCACAGAATTCCTGGATTTTCGGGAAAACAGGGAACTTTTCCAGTTCAAAAAACAACTTAGTTTTCTGTCCTACGGTCCTAGACGGTGGAACGGTTGAAGTGGGTTGAAAAATGTGGGAAGAGAAACAAGGGTGGAAATAGGGCTTTGGAAAGCCAGGAATTCTGGAAAATCCTGGAATTTCTTTGGAACTTGGAAAAAGGGTAGTTTAGAATGGTGGAACGTGTTGAAGGTGGAATGGTTTGAATTGGTTGAAAAATGTGTAAATGGGGGAAGTTTGAAAAATGGCCAATTCATTTTGAATAGGAAAAATGTCCAGTATAACCTGGAATTCTGAGAAATTTGGGAATTTTTGGAATTCTTTTAAGAGAAAGCCCGCGATTCCCGAATAGGCTGAACAGTTGGAAGTTGGAACGGTTTGAATGGGACGAAAAATGCGTAAGTTAGAGCGTGCCAAAATCTGTAGAAGAAGAAGAAGTTGTTGAATAACAAATAGATGTTAGAGTGTTTTACTTGTTTTAAGTGTTTTGCTCCTAAATGATCTCAGTAAGATATTACAGCTTGTTGCTGAGATTTGATGACCTATATTGAGTAAAACATGCTTGAAACTAGAAAATCAGATGAAAAATGTGGGAATTGTGGAACTTTGAAAAATGTCAATTGGAATTTCAGAATAAATTGGGAATTTCAGGAAAAAGCGGAAAAAAAATTTAAATGAAAAAATAAAAAAAATTACAAAACTTGAACATTCTAATTGAGTTGAAATGGTTGGTGTTGAAATGTTTCAAATCGGTCGAGAAATGTTCAATTAGTAACATGTTGAATTGAGAAATGGTATTACAGAATTCCTGGATTTTCGGGAAAACAGGGAACTTTTCCAGTTCAAAAAACAACTTAGTTTTCTGTCCTGCGGTTCTAGACGGTGGAACGGTTGAAATGGGTTGAAAAATGTGGGAGGAGTAGTCACCAGAAAAAAGGGTGGAAATAGGGCTTTGGAAAGCCAGGAATTCTGGAAAATCCTGGAATTTCTTTGGAACTTGGAAAAAAGGGTAGTTTAGAATGGTGGAACGTGTTGAAGGTGGAATGGTTTGAATTGGTTGAAAAATGTCTAAATGGGGGAAGTTTGAAAAATGTCCAATTCATTTTGAATGGGAAAAATGTCCAGTAAAACCTGGAATTCTGGGAAATTTGGGAATTTTTGGAATTTTTTTAAGGGAAAGCCCGCGATTCCCGAATAGGCTGAACAGTTGGAAGTTGGAACGGTTTGAATCGGACGAAAAAATGCGTAAGGTAGAGCGTGCCAAAATCTGTAGAAGAAGAAGAAGTTGTTGAATAACAAATAGATGTTAGAGTGTTTTACTTGTTTTAAGTGTTTTGGTCCTAAATGATCTCAGTAAGATATTACAGCTTGTTGCTGAGATTTGATGACCTATATTGAGTAAAACATGCTTGAAACTAGGAAATCAGATGAAAAATGTGGGAATTGTGGAACTTTGAAAAATGTCAATTGGAATTTCAGAAAAAATTGGGAATTTCAGGAAAAAGCGGAAAAAAAATTTAAATGAAAAAAAAAAAAAAATTACAAAACTTGAACATTCTAATTGAGTTGAAATGGTTGGTGTTGAAATGTTTCAAATCGGTCGAGAAATGTTCAATTAGTAACATGTTGAATTGAGAAATGGTATTACAGAATTCCTGGATTTTCGGGAAAACAGGGAACTTTTCCAGTTCAAAAAACAACTTAGTTTTCTGTCCTACGGTTCTAGACGGTGGAACGGTTGAAATGGGTTGAAAAATGTGGGAGGAGTAGTCACCAGAAAAAAGGGTGGAAATAGGGCTTTGGAAAGCCAGGAATTCTGGAAAATCCTGGAATTTCTTTGGAACTTGGAAAAAGGGTAGTTTAGAATGGTGGAACGTGTTGAAAGTGGAATGGTTTGAATTGGTTGAAACATGTGTAAATGGGGGAAATTTGAAAAATGGCCAATTCATTTTGAATGGGAAAAATGTCCAGTAAAACCTGGAATTCTGGGAAATTTGGGAATTTTTTGAATTTTTTAAGGGAAAGCCCGCGATTCCCGAATAGGCTAAATAGTTTGAAGTTGGAACGGTTTGAATCGGACGAAAAAATGCGTAAGGTAGAGCGTGCCAAAATCTGTAGAAGAAGAAGAAGTTGTTGAATAACAAATAGATGTTAGAGTGTTTTACTTGTTTTAAGTGTTTTGGTCCTAAATGATCTCAGTAAGATATTACAGCTTGTTGCTGAGATTTGATGACCTATATTGAGTAAAACATGCTTGAAACTAGAAAATCAGATGAAAAATGTGTCGATTGTGGAACTTTGAAAAATGTCCCATTGATTCAATTGGAATTTCAGAAAAAATTGGGAATTTCAGCAAAAGCGGAAAAAAAATTTAAATGAAAAAATAAAAAAAATTACAAAACTTGAACATTCTAATTGAGTTGAAATGGTTGGTGTTGAAATGTTTCAAATCGGTCGAGAAATGTTCAATTAGTAACATGTTGAATTGAGAAATGGTATCACAGAATTCCTGGATTTTCGGGAAAACAGGGAACTTTTCCAGTTCAAAAAACAACTTAGTTTTCTGTCCTACGGTCCTAGACGGTGGAACGGTTGAAGTGGGTTGAAAAATGTGGGAAGAGAAACAAGGGTGGAAATAGGGCTTTGGAAAGCCAGGAATTCTGGAAAATCCTGGAATTTCTTTGGAACTTGGAAAAAGGGTAGTTTAGAATGGTGGAACGTGTTGAAGGTGGAATGGTTTGAATTGGTTGAAAAATGTGTAAATGGGGGAAGTTTGAAAAATGGCCAATTCATTTTGAATAGGAAAAATGTCCAGTATAATCTGGAATTCTGAGAAATTTGGGAATTTTTGGAATTCTTTTAAGAGAAAGCCCGCGATTCCCGAATAGGCTGAACAGTTGGAAGTTGGAACGGTTTGAATGGGACGAAAAATGCGTAAGTTAGAGCGTGCCAAAATCTGTAGAAGAAGAAGAAGTTGTTGAATAACAAATAGATGTTAGAGTGTTTTACTTGTTTTAAGTGTTTTGCTCCTAAATGATCTCAGTAAGATATTACAGCTTGTTGCTGAGATTTGATGACCTATATTGAGTAAAACATGCTTGAAACTAGAAAATCAGATGAAAAATGTGGGAATTGTGGAACTTTGAAAAATGTCAATTGGAATTTCAGAATAAATTGGGAATTTCAGGAAAAAGCGGAAAAAAAATTTAAATGAAAAAATAAAAAAAATTACAAAACTTGAACATTCTAATTGAGTTGAAATGGTTGGTGTTGAAATGTTTCAAATCGGTCGAGAAATGTTCAATTAGTAACATGTTGAATTGAGAAATGGTATTACAGAATTCCTGGATTTTCGGGAAAACAGGGAACTTTTCCAGTTCAAAAAACAACTTAGTTTTCTGTCCTGCGCTTCTAGACGGTGGAACGGTTGAAATGGGTTGAAAAATGTGGGAGGAGTAGTCACCAGAAAAAAGGGTGGAAATAGGGCTTTGGAAAGCCAGGAATTATGGAAAATCCTGGAATTTCTTTGGAACTTGGAAAAAGGGTAGTTTAGAATGGTGGAACGTGTTGAAGGTGGAATGGTTTGAATTGGTTGAAAAATGTGGAAATGGGGGAAGTTTGAAAAATGGCCAATTCATTTTGAATGGGAAAAATGTCCTGGAATTCTGGGAAATTTGGGATTTTTTTTGGATTTTTTAAGGGAAAGCCCGCGATTCCCGAATAGGCTGAACAGTTGGAAGTTGGAACGGTTTGAATCGGACGAAAAATGTGGAAGGTAGAGCGTGCCAAAATCTGTAGAAGAAGAAGAAGTTGTTGAATAACAAATAGATGTTAGAGTGTTTTACTTGTTTTAAGTGTTTTGGTCCTAAATGATCTCAGTAAGATATTACAGCTTGTTGCTGAGATTTGATGACCTATATTGAGTAAAACATGCTTGAAACTAGAATATCAAGTGTTGCAAAGCTGTGTCATCAACACTCACAAGTATAAAACTACTTTTTTAAAGTCATCATTTCTTATTTCAAGCATGAAACAAAAAACCATGATTTTGACACAATTGTGTCTCATAATTAAAACAGATGACAGCCAAATGGACTTTGCTGTTTTATTTTCAACGAAACAATAGAAAATACGTACTCATATAGTAGTACAGTTGTTATTAGTGAGAATATACTTATTTTAAGGTATTTTTGGGTTCATTGGGGTTAGCTAATTTTACTTGTTTTGGAAAGTCTTGACAAGCCAAATTTTCTTGTTCTATTGGCAGATAATTTTGCTTAGTTCAAATAAAATACCCCTAATTTTTATATTTTTTTTCTTCTTGTTTTGGAACACTGACTTTTTGCAGTGTACTAGCCGCTCAGGCAAATCATATGGTCTATACATGCATTTTTCCATCGATATCATGACATCATCGCACCAAGTGCTAGTGCGCATATATACAGCCCGGCCCCCGGCCAAAAAAATGTTTTTAATTGTAATTTTGAAGAATTCATCTGAATGTGCATGAGCTATTTCTGTTCAAAATAGTTAGAAATGTCACATGTTAAATGTTTAAATAGTCAGTTTACTGTACTGTGCCAACTGTACTACTATATGAGTATGTGTTTTCTATTGTTTCATTGAAATTAAACAGCAAAGTCCATTTGGCTGTCATCTGTTTTATGTCATGATCTGTGGTCTGGATCATGTTTTTTGTTAGTAGTTCCTGTTTGCGCTCCCTTGTTTGTTTTAGTTTCCATGACGACTGATTAGTTTCACCTGTCTCATGTGTTTGACTCACACACCTGTTTTAACCAGAGACTATTATTTAAGCCTGTTTTGCCAGTTCGTCGTCCTGGCGACATTACTCTGTATTTGCTCCGTTCATGCTGTTCGATTCATGCCGTGTCCAGTAAGTCTTTTTGTTTCATGTCCATAGTTCTTGCTATTTGTTTCAAGCCACAGTTTAGTGAGTTTTTTCATGTTTTTAGTTTCATGGTTCATGTCCATAGTTTATGCTTTTGTTTCCTGCGTTATGCTTGTCTTCGCCTTGAGCGCTTTTTGTAGTACTTTGAATTTGAATAATTAAATAATGTTCCTACCTTCAAGCCTTGTTCAGTATAGTCCGATTGCATCCCGGGAGAACAATCCTTGCATTTTTCAAACTTCCCCCATTTCCACATTTTTCAACCAATTCAAACCATTCCACCTTCAACACGTTCCAACCATTCTGGAAATTTAAACTACCCTTTTTCCAAGTTCTGAAAAAATTCCAGGGTTTTCCAGAATTCTTGGCTTTCCAAAGCTCTATTTCCACTCTTTTTTTCTGGCGACGACTCCTCCCACATTTTTCAACCCACTTCAACCGTTCCACCGTCAAAACATTCCTCGTAATTAGGACAGAAAACTAAGTTGTTTTTTGAACTGGAAAAGTCCCCGGGTTTTCCCGAAAATCCAGGAATTCTGTAATACCATTTCATGTTACTACTTGAACATTTCTCGACCGATTTGAAAAATTTCAACACCAACCATTTCAACTCATTTAGAACGTTCAAGTTTTGTAATTTTTAAAAATTTTAATTTACTTTTTTTTTCCGCTTTTCCTGAAATTCCCAATTTTTTTCTGAAATTCCAATTGAATCAATGGGACATTTTTCAAAGTTCCACAATTCCCACATTTTTCATCTGATTTTCTAGTTTCAAGCATGTTTTACTCAATATAGGTCATCAAATCTCAGCAACAAGCTGTAATATCTTACTGAGATCATTTAGGACCAAAACACTTAAAACAAGTAAAACACTCTATAACATAAAATCTGTTTAGTGAGAAGAATTATCTTATCAGACAGAAAACAAGCAAATGAGATATTTAATCTTATTAAATATTTCATCTACTGGTCACTCCCTCTGAGCTTGAGATAAAATATGGAAAATGAGTGTTCACAGCCCGGAAGACCCGTGACTCATGTTTCCTTCCGCTCAGGTTAGAACCCGAATGGTCCAAAAGTGGCTGCAAGAACTCTGCTCGGTCCTAATGGAGCAGCACTAGTTGGTCTCCAGGCGGGTTGAAGCATTTAATGTACAGGCTTCTTGCATGTTTAATAATGGAGGTAGCACTCCGCTGTGGAGTGTGCACACACTAACTGTTCCCAGCGGAACGTCGCGTGCCGCTTCAATGCTGCCCCTCTTTTTGGCCATTTGTCTATACGTGTGTGCACACTTATTGTCTTGAAGGGGGAATGCACTTTTTGGGGGGCGGGGAATTTGCCTATCATTCACAATATGCAAGACCAGAACACATACGTTTTTCTTTTCTTTTTTTTAAATGCATTCTAAGTCGTAAAATATGGCAAGCACGAGGCGGTTTATACAAACCCCAAAACCAGTGAAGTTGGCACGTTGTGTAAATGGTAAATAAAAACAATGATTTGCAAATCCTTTTCAAATTATATTCGATTGAATAGACTGCAAAGACAAGATATTTAACATTCGAACTGGTAAACGTTGTTATTTTTTTTTGCAAATATTAGCTCGTTTGGAATTTGATGCCTCTATTGTGTTTCCAAAAAAAGCTGGCACAAGTGGCAAAAGAGACTGAGAAAGTCGAGGAACGCTCACCAAACACTTATTTGGAACATCCCACAGGTGAACAGGCTAATTTGGAAGCACAAATGCGTGAGAAAACTGTCCAACAGTTTAAGAACAACATTTCTCAACGAGCTAACGCAAGGAATTCAGGGATTTCCCCATCTACGGTCTGTAATATCATCAAAAGGTTCAGAGAATCTGGAGAAATCACTGCACGTAAGCGACAATGCATCAAAAACATCAGTGTGTAAAGGATATCACCACACGGGCCCAGGAACGCTTCCGAAAAACCACTGTCAGTAACTACAGTCGGTCGCTACATCTGTAAGTGCAAGATAAAACTCTACTATGCAAAGCAAAAGCCATTTATCAACAACACCCAGAAACGCCGACCCGAGCTCATCTAAGATGGACGTTTGTGACACTTGTTAACTTTTAGCATGCAAACGATTGCATGCTAGCTATCTACCTTAAGCATGCTAACTTTTTCCATTTAATTTTACACTTTTTATCTCTGTTTCCAAAGCCATACACCTTACAGCCGTGTTAATTGACATGTGAGCCATGCTAACTGTTAGCATGTCATCCTTAGCGCACGGGCTAAGTGTTAGCATTTTAATGTGCGCATGCTAACAATTTAGGCTAGCTCTGTAGCTCATTTTGTACTGTTATACCCAAAACTGACGGATTCGGACTCTCGGCACCATCTTCACAGTACGGCGGCTTCCGGCAACCTCCGGCCAAAGATGCAAAAATAATGTTTGTTTTTCTTTTTAAAAGGCACATTACGTGGTAAAATGGTGCTGTTTTGTTTTTGTTACACCCTTAAAACGCAGCAATATTTATTTTTGCTATTAAAAAAAAAAAAAAAAAGCAACAGCATCTTGCTAATAGTCCACTGGCATCAACAAGGAGAATAACAGTGAGGTTGTGTTGCCATGGTGACCCCAGGTTGAGGTGGGCGGGGTCGTGGGGGCGGGGCCTGGGGGCAGTTAAGGGGGGAGGAGTATATTTATAGCTAGAATTCACTGAAATTCAAGTATTTCTTTTATATATATATATATATATATATATATATATAAATAAAATAAATACTTGACTTTCAGTGAATTCTAGCTATATATGTATATATATATATATATATATATATATATATATATATATATATATATATATATATATATATATATATATATATATATATATATATATATATATGTATATATATATATATATATATACTTTCAACCTGAGAAATAACAGCTACCAACCATTCACGAAACCCAACACAACACTCCAATACGTGCATCATGACAGCAACCACCCACCCACCACCACGAAAAGAATACCTCCCGGAATCAATAAAAGGCTATCGATGCTGTCATCTAGCAAAGCTGAATTTGACCAAGCAACCCCCCCCGTACCAAAAAGCCCTTGATGAAAGCGGATACAATTTCACCCTCACCTATGAACCCACGCCAGGAAACCAGCCAAAAAAGAACAGAAAACGAAACAACATCATCTGGTACAACCCCCCATACAGCAAAAACGTCTCAACTAACATTGGACACAAATTCCTCAATCTGATTGACAAACACTTCCCCAAAGACAACATCCTAAGAAAAGTATTCAACAAGAACAACATTAAATTGAGCTACAGCTGCATGAACAATATACGACAAATCATCTCAAACCACAACAAAACAATTGCAAATGAGCCGTCGGCCCCCAGACAGAGCGACTCCAAAACCAACAAAGGATGTAACTGTCGAAAGAAACCTGATTGCCCTCTCAACGGGGGGTGCTTACAAACATCAGTTGTCTACCAATCTAAGGTAATACGCAAGGACATTAACACATCCGACACATATGTAGGATTAACCGAGGGAGAGTTCCAAACCAGATGGAACAATCACAAGGCTTCTTTCAGGAACCAAAACCTGCGAAATACCACAGAACTCAGCAAACACATTTGGGACCTCAAAGACAATAATGTTGAATATTCAATAACATGGCAAATTCTTGCATCCAGCACACCTTACAATAGTGGTAATAAAAGATGCAACCTATGCTTGAAAGAGAAACTGTTTATTATTTACCGTCCAGACCTGTCATCCCTCAACAAGCGCAGCGAAATTGTAACAGCATGCCGCCATAGACGGAAACACCTCCTAGGTAACACATGAGCCAATCACCACGCCCCTACGCCAGCCTGTACCCACCCACTCTGTGCCCTATATAAACCATGGTATGCGAATGCTCCCATTAAAATCTCCTGATGATTGAGGGTACCCCCCCTCATGAAACAGGCCTGTAGAGATGAAATAGTCTTGTGATTATTTTCCCACACATACATATATATATATATATATATATATATATATATATATATATATATATATATATATATATATATATATATATATATATATATATATAAATAAAATAAATACTTGACTTTCAGTGAATTCTAGCTATATATGTATATATATATATATATATATATATATATATATATATATATATATATATATATATATATATATAAATAAAATAAATACTTGACTTTCAGTGAATTCTAGCTATATATGTATATATATATATATATATATATATATATATATATATATATATATATATATATATATATATATATATATATATATATATATATATATATATATATATATATATATATATATCGGATATCGGCAAAAAGCCATTATCGGACATCCCTAATAGAATGCTAATCTTTTCTTACTAAATATATTTGTTCTTTTTCCTTTTGACATTAAGAATCACGTACTGCATGCAATTGCACAACTTTTAAAATTCAATATTATGAAAATCTAAATATTACATTATGTATTGCAAAAATATATATATTTTTTAAATAAAGATAAATACTGTACTTAAATATCTGCTTGACTTATGATTTCAAAACAGATCATCAATCAAATTGTAGATTGTATATTTTACAATAGATTTTCCGGTTAAACTCCGACTAGAGTTTTTTTTACTGTAAAATCAACATTGCTACTGTTTTTTTTTCCATACAAAGTAAGACATTAATACATAAAAAAACTAACAAAAACTAGTCCTAAATGTCCCAATACTTTTGTCCAGTGATAGTCATAAGTGTCCCAATACTTTTGTCTACTTTTAGTCTGAAGTGTCCCAAGACTTTTGTCTACTTTTAGTCTGAAGTGTCCCAATACTTTTGTCTAGTGTACCTACCTTGTCTGCATTGTGTGGGCACGTTGGTGCTTCCTGCTTTTAAGCAGCCATCTTAAAAAAAACAGCAGCGCAGCAGCATCAGCGCAGCGGGTCTTTGAAGGGTCATAAAATCAAAACCGGAGCAGTTAGAAAAAAAAGCGCTTCTGTCATTGTAATCACAAGGGTTCAATCTCTCTCCTGTGTTAGTTTGAAGGCGAAACGACAAACGCGCTCAGAGCAGTTCGTTTTTGAAGGAAGGTGACCGGTTTTTACAAAAAATTTGTTTTGAAGGGGGAATAGCAAACTTCCTGTTGATTTTTGCTTGGGGTTGTCAATTTATGAAAGGTAGGTCTAAGTGAGACCTACATAGAGGTTTTTGTTTCATGTATCTCCGACCTTCCCAGTGGGAGTTACAGGCAGTTTTGTCATTTTTTTCTTCCGAGGAGCAGTTTTTTCTCCGTTTTATTCAAAAATTGCTCTAGAGCGCAATTTTATGATTTGGGGTTAGGTTTTTTTTATTAGATCGCCATTTTTGCCAGTCCTGATGTGTGTGTTCAGTTTGGTGAGTTTTGAAGCATGTTAAGGGGGTCAAATTACAGCTCAAAAAGGCAAAAGTGACTGTTTTTTGTACTTTTTTTGTCTTGAAGGGGGAATTGCCAACTTCCTGTTGATTTTTGCCCGAGAATATACAGTTATAAAAACTAGGTCTAAGTCAGACCTACATACAGGTTTTTGTTTCATGTCTTTCCGACCTTTCTAGTGGGAGTTACAGGCAGTCTAGTATGTTTTTTCCTAGGGGGCGCTAGAGCGCAATTTTGATTTTTGCGGTTCTTTTTTTTTATTAAAAGACAATTTTCGCAGGTCCTGATGTGTGGGTCAAATATGGTGAGTTTTGAAGCATGTTAAGTGGGTCAAATTAGTGCTCAAAGAGGCGGCGGAAGAAAAAGAATAAAGAATTAAAGCTGCAAGCAGCGTTGGTCGGGCCCGCGTATTTGGCAGGTGCTAGTCCTAAGTGTCCCAATACTTTTGTCTACTTTTAGTCATAAGTGTCCCAAGACTTTTGTGTAGTGTACCTACCTTGTCTGCATTGTGTGGGCATGTTGGTGCTTCCTGCTTTTAAGCAGCCATCTTACAAAAACAGCAGCGCAGCAGCATCAGCGCAGCGGTTCTTTGAAGGCTCATAAAATCAAAACCGGAGCAGTTATAAAAAAGCGCTTCTGTTGTTGTAATCACAAGGGTTCAATCTCTCTCCTGTGTTAGTTTGAAGACGAAACGACAAACGCGCTCAGAGGAGTTCGTTTTTGAAGGAAGGTGACCGGTTTTTACAAAAAAATTGTTTTGAAGGGGGAATAGCAAACTTCCTGTTGATTTTTGCTGGGGGTTGTCAATTTATGAAATGTAGGTCTAAGTGAGACCTACATAGAGGTTTTTGTTTCATGTCTCTCCGACCTTCCCAGTGGGAGTTACAGGCAGTTTTGTCATTTTTTTCTTCCGAGGAGCAGTTTTTTCTCCGTTTTATTCAAAAATTGCTCTAGAGCGCAATTTTATGATTTGGGGTTAGGTTTTTTTTATTAGATCGCAATTTTTGCCAGTCTTGATGTGTGTGTTCAGTTTGGTGAGTTTTGAAGCATGTTAAGGGGGTCAAATTACAGCTCAAAAAGGCAAAAGTGACTGTTTTTAGTACTTTTTTGTCTTGAAGGGGGAATTCCCAACTTCCTGTTGATTTTTGCCCGAGAATATACAATTATTAAAAACTAGGTCTAAGTCAGACCTACATAGAGGTTTTTGTTTCATGTCTTTCCGACCTTCCTAGTGGGAGTTACAGGCAGTCTAGTTTTTTTTTCCCTAGGGGGCGCTAGAGCGCAATTTTGATTTTTGCGGTTCGGTTTTTTTATTAAAAGACAATTTTCGCAGGTCCTGATGTGTGGGTCAAATATGGTGAGTTTTGAAGCATGTTAAGTGGGTCAAATTAGAGGCGGCGGAATAAAAGAATAAAGAATAAAACCTTACAAATACAATAGGTCCTTATGGCCCATTGCATAAGGACTCCCTTTGGGAGTCCTTATACAATGGGCCATGCGGGCCCTAAAAAACAAGATTTTACGGTAAAAAAAACAACAACTGGCAGCTCTGTTGCTTGAAGTTTACCGCGTAAAACAGTGGTATGGTTTCTCCGTTCCATTCCATTTATTCAAATGTTTTTATATGCTGTAAAAAAAACAATGCTTTTACTGTAAAATTCTAGTGACTGAGCTGCCAGTTTTTAAGGTAAATCTTGATTTTTTTTTTTTTTTGCAGCTTATGTAAAAAAAAAAATATTGTTAATGTATTATATATATATATATATATATATATATATATATATATATATATATATATATATATATATATATATATATATATATATATATAAATATATATATAAATAACCCAACTTGCCGACTAATAAACCCAACTAAATCTGAAATAGGAAAAATCAGCAAAATAATCCTGGACAGAGTCAACACAAAAATCAAGGACAAAACACCACTCAACCAATGGAGAAATACAGCAGCAGTAATCAAATGGTTCAACAACATCCAAGACAAACAACAGCACAACTTTATCTCCTTTGATATCGAAGAATTTTACCCTTCCATCACGCAAGACCTACTGACTCAAGCACTAGACTTCGCCTCAGACTACGACTCAATCACAGGCAACGAAAGAAACATCATCATCCACGCAAAAAACTCCATTCTCATCCACAACAGTACACCATGGCAAAAAAAGAACAATGCAACATTTGACGTCACTATGGGAAGTTTTGACGGAGCAGAAACGTGTGAACTCGTTGGGAGTTTCCTCCTCTCCCAGCTCGCCAGCCTCAATCTGAACCTTGGTATTTACCGTGATGACGGACTGGCAGTGTGTCGCGCCTCGCCAAGGAGCAGCGAGAATACCAAGAAGCGCATATGCCAAATTTTCAAAGAGAACGGCCTACGGATCACGATTGAAGCCAACAAGCAAACCGTCAACTTCCTTGACGTCACTTTCAACCTGAGAAATAACAGCTACCAACCATTCACGAAACCCAACACAACACTCCAATACGTGCACCATGACAGCAACCACCCACCCACC
>NC_084551.2:66922500-66937500 GCF_033978685.3 Nerophis lumbriciformis | reverse complement strand
ATTGCAATATTTTCTCATAAAACTATTACTTTTTTTTTTGGTAAAATTAATACTTTTTTTGTAAAATTATTACTTTTAATTCAAAATGGTGACATTTGTCATATAAAATTCTGACTTTGATCACAATATTGCCAATTTTTTCGTTGTTCTTTTAAAATAGTGACATTTTTGGAGTAAAATTATGACTTTTGTCATAATTTTGCCAAGTGAAATTCCGATTATTATTATAATATTGCCAACATTCCAAAGTTTTCTTGTAAAATTGTGTACATTTTTGAGTAAAATTATGACTTGAATTAATTTTGCCAAGTAAAATTTCTCATATTCTTTCTGTTTCTGTAATATTGCAATATTTTCTCATAAAATTATTACTTCTTTTTTTTGTAAAATTATTACTTCTTTTTTTAGTAAAATTATTACTTTTTTATGTAAAGTTATTACTTTTTACTGCAAAATGGTGACTTTTGTTGTATAAAATTCTGACATTTATCACAATATTGCCAATTTTTTTGTTGTGACTTTTTTGGAGTAAAATTATGACTTTTGTCATAATTTTGCCAAGTAAAATTCCGATAATTTTTATAATATTGCCAAAATTCCAAAGTTTTCTTGTAAAATTGTGACTTTTGTCCAGTACAATGACAACTCTTTTCATAAAATTGACAACATTTTAAGCTTATCTTGTAAAATTGCAACTGTTATTGAGTAAAATTCCAACTTTTATCATAATATTGCACATATGTTAAATATTTCTTGTAAAATTTTGACTTGCCTTGAGTAAAATTACGACTTTTATTATAATACTGCTAAAATTCTAAGTTTTTCTGGTGAAATTGTGACCTTTTTCTTGTGAAATTCCAACTCATTTTTCACAACAAGCTTTTTTATATTTGCATAGTATGTATATATTATTAATGTTGTCAATACACATCTTTATATATCTAGAAAGGGTGGTCCTAAAGAGGGAGGCCTTTTTCGGAGGTCTCAAGAAGGTAAGAAGTACAAGAAAAAAATAAAAGCATATATAGAGACATACTGTAATTGCGACTGTCATTGAGTAAAATTCCAAGTTTTATCATAATATTGCACAAATGTTCAGTTTTACTAATACAATTTTGACTTCCGTTGAGTAAAATGACGACTTTTATTAAAACGCTGCCAAAATTCAAGTTTTTCTTGTGAAATTGTGACCTTTTTCTTGTGAAATTCCAACTCATTTTTCACAACAAGCTTTTTTATATTTGCATAGTATGTATATATTATTAATGTTGTCAATACACATCTTTATATATCTAGAAAGAGTGGTCCTAAAGAGGGAGGCATTTTTCGGAGGTCTCAAGAAGGTAAGAAGTACAAGAGAAAAAAAATGCATATATAGAGACATACTGTAATTGCGACTGTTATTGAGTAAAATTCCAAGATTTATCATAATATTGCACAAATGTTCAGTTTTACTTATAACATTTTGACTTGCGTTGAGTAAAATTACGACTTTTATTATAATGCTGCCAAAATTCAAGTTTTTCTTGTGAAATTGTGACCTTTTTCTTGTGAAATTGTGACCTTTTTCTTGTGACATTCCATCTCATTTTCCACAACAAGCTTTTTTATATTTACATATTACGTATATATTATTAATGTTGTCAATACAAATCTTTATACATCTAGAAAGGGTGGTCTTAAAGAGGGAGGCATTTTTCGGAGGGGTCAAGAAGGTAACAAATACAAGAAGAAAAAAATGCATATATAGAGACATACTGTAATTGCGACTGTTATTGAGTAAAATTCCAGGTTTTATCATAATATTGCACAAATGTTCAGTTTTGCTTATTATATTTTGACTTGCGTTGAGTAAATTTACGACTTTTATTATAATGCTGCCAAAATTCAAATTTTTCTTGTGAAATTGTGACCTTTTTCTTGTGACATTCCATCTCATTTTCCACAACAAGCTTTTTTATATACCGTATTTTCCGCACTATAAGGCGCACCTAAAAACCACAATTTTTCTCAAAAGCTGACAGTGCGCCTAATAACCCGGTGCGCTTTATTACGATTCATTTTCATAAAGTTTCGGTCTCGCAACTTCGGTAAACAGCCGCCATCTTTTTTCCCGGTAGAACAGGAAGCGCTTCTTCTTCTACGCAAGCAACCGCCAAGGAAAGCACCCGCCCCCATAGAACAGGAAGCGCTTCTTCTTCTACGCAAGCAACCGCCAAGGAAAGCACTCGCCCCCATAGAACAGGAAGCGCTTCACCCGCCCCCATAGACCAGGAAGCGCTTCACCCGCCCCCGGAAGAAGAAGAAAAAACGCGCGGATATCACCGTACGTTTCATTTCCTGTTTACATCTGTAAAGACCACAAAATGGCTCCTACAAAACGATCCGGTTCATAAAAAGACGCAATCTCTCCATCCGCACACGGATTACTACCGTATTTCACAGCAACTGAACCGCACTGTGGAACGGGAGCACGTACGGTGAATATTCGCTCCACAGGGAATGAGAAGTCATCCTTCACTGTGGTTCTAGCTTGCCATGCTAACTTCCACCCATCCAAAAGAGACCTTTCCAGCCGGCGTCATCATAAAAGCTAACTCGAAGGGATGGATGGATGAAGAAAAGATGAGCGAGTGGTTAAGGGAAGTTTACGCGAAGAGGCCGGGTGGCTTTTTTCACACAGCTCCGAAGGCGAACACACCTTCACTAAGACGGGCAGATAGCGCCGGTCGACATACGCCAACATCTGCCAGTGGATCGTAAATGCCTGGGCAGATAGTTTCGGTCACAACTGTGGTCCGACCTTTCCGGAAGGCAGGATTCACAGAACTGCTGGACAACAGTGACACTGACTCCGGTGACTTCGACGAGACGGAACCGGCCATTTTGGATCCCGTATTCGCCCAACTTTTCAATTCGGACACCGAAGACGAAGAATTCGAAGGATTTACGAATGAAGAATAACTTCAGAAGGTGAGCGCTATGTTTATTTTGTGTGTTGTGACATTAACGTTCGAGCAACATTATGTTGCTATTGTTCTACACCATTTTGAATTTTACTATGTTTGTGATTGCACATTTGCGTACATTTTGGGACAGAGTTGTTAGAACGCTGGTTTTCAATATATTATTAAAGTTTGACTGAACTATCTGACTGTTTTTTTGACATTCACTTTAGCGCAGCGTTTTTTTGACATTCACTTTAGCGCAGCGTAGGCGCGGCTTTTAGTCCGGGGCGGCTTATTGGTGGACAAAATTATGAAATATGTAATTCATAGAAGGTGCGGCTAATAATCCGGTGCGCCTTATAGTGCGGAAAATACGGTATACATATTACGTATATATTATTAATGTTGTCAATACAAATCTTTATATAACTAGAAAGAGTGGTCCTAAAGAGGGAGGCATTTTTCAGAGGGGTCAAGAAGGTAAGAAGTACAAGAAAAAAATAAATGTATATATAGAGACATACTGTAATTGCGACTGTTATTGAGTAAAATTCCAAGTTATATCATAATATTGCACAAATGTTCAGTTTTACTTATACAATTTTGACTTCCGTTGAGTAAAATGACGACTTTTATTATAACGCTGCCAAAATTCAAGTTTTTCTTGTGAAATTGTGACCTTTTTCTTGTGAAATTCCAACTCATTTTTCACAACAAGCTTTTTTATATTTGCATAGTATGTATATATTATTAATGTTGTCAATACACATCTTTATATATCTAGAAAGGGTGGTCCTAAAGAGGGAGGCATTTTTCGGAGGTCTCAAGAAGGTAAGAAGTACAAGAAAAAAAAATGCATTTATAGAGACATACTGTAATTGCGACTGTTATTGAGTAAAATTCCAAGTTTTATCATAATATTGCACAAATGTTCGGTTTTGCTTATTAAATTTTGACTTGCGTTGAGTAAAATGACGACTTTTATTATAATGCTGCCAAAATTCAAGTTTTTCTTGTGAAATTGTGACCTTTTTCTTGTGAAATTGTGACCTTTTTCTTGTGAAATTCCAACTCATTTTCCACAACAAGCTTTTTTATATTTACATATTACGTATATATTATTAATGTTGCCAATACAAATCTTTATATACCGAGAAAGGGTGGTCCTAAAGAGGGAGGCATTTTTCGGAGGGGTCAAAAAGGTAACAAATACAAGAAGAAAAAAATGCATATATAGAGACATACTTTAATTGCGACTGTTATTGAGTAAAATTCAAAGATTTATCATAATATTGCACAAATGTTCAGTTTTACTTATAAAATTTTGACTTGCGTTGAGTAAATTTACGACTTTTATTATAATGCTGCCAAAATTCAGATTTTTCTTGTGAAATTGTGACCTTTTTCTTGTGAAATTGTGACCTTTTTCTTGTGAAATTCCAACTCATTTTTCACAAGAAGCATTTTTATGTTTGTATAAAATATAGTATGTATATATTATTACATTATATTATTAATTATTATATTATATTATTAAAATTATGACTTTTATTATAATACTGCTAAAATTCTAAGTTTTTCTGGTGAAATTGTGACCTTTTTCTTGTGAAATTCCAACTCATTTTCCACAACAAGATTTTTTATATATGCATAGTATGTATGTATTATTAATGTTGTAAATACAAATCTTTATACATCTAGAAAGGGTGGTCCTAAAGAGGGAGGCATTTTTCGGAGGGGTCAAGAAGGTAACAAATACAAGAAGAAAAAAAATGCATATATAGAGACATACTGTAATTACGACTGTTATTGAGTAAAATTCCAAGTTTTATCATAATATTGCACAAATGTTCAGTTTTGCTTATTATATTTTGACTTGCGTTGAGTAAATTTACGACTTTTATTATAATGCTGCCAAAATTCAAGTTTTTCTTGTGAAATTGTGACCTTTTTCTTGTGACATTCCATCTAATTTTCCACAACAAGCTTTTTTATATTTACATATTACGTATATATTATTAATGTTGTCAATTCAAATCTTTATATATCTAGAAAGGGTGGTCCTAAAGAGGGAGGCATTTTTCGGAGGGGTCAAGAAGGTAACAAATACAAGAAGAAAAAAAATGCATATATAGAGACATACTGTAATTGCGACTGTTATTGAGTAAAATTCCAAGTTTTATCATAATATTGCACAAATGTTCAGTTTTACTTATAAAATTTTGACTTGCGTTGAGTAAAATGACGACTTTTATTATAATGCTGCCAAAATTCAAGTTTTTCTTGTGAAATTGTGACCTTTTTCTTGTGAAATTGTGACCTTTTTCTTGTGAAATTCCAACTCATTTTTCACAAGAAGCTTTTTTATGTTTGTATAAAATATAGTATGTATATACTATTACACTATATTATTAATTATTATTTTATATTATTAAAATTACGACTTTTATTATAATACTGCTAAAATTCTAAGTTTTTCTGGTGAAATTGTGACCTTTTTCTTGTGAAATTCCAACTCATTTTTCACAACAAGCTTTTTTATATTTGCATAGTATGTATGTATTATTAATGTTGTAAATACAAATCTTTATACATCTAGAAAGGGTGGTCCTAAAGAGGTAGGCATTTTTCACAGGTCTCAAGAAGGTAAGAAATACAAGAATGTGTGTGTGTGTGTGTGTGTGTGTGTGTCATTCTATTATCTGTATAAGAAGGCAGCTTGTTGTTATTTAAACGACTCATGCGTCCATTTGAAGGATTATTGCAACATATTTTCTTCAGGTAGCCACCTGCTGGGTGTCCTAATTGTTTCACATTCGTATACGTGTAAGCGAACACTTCTACTCCTAAACGGCTGCACACAAAAGAGTAAAAATTGGTGAAAACATGCACCCCTCCTGCGTTGCCAGTGCTATTATTTTCCTGACAAATACACAACATGGCGTCGCTGTTATTAAACCACCAGTGTTTGATCCCCCGTAAATCGGATTACCTCTGCATTGGTCACACCACTAAATGCGACTGGAACTTTAGAGTAAAGTGTTTCCTATACATTTGTTTCATTTCTGCGACATGGCAAATTTATCTTTAGAACCGCAAAAAGTAAAGATAAATACATTTAAAAGTGCATATTTTCCAATACTGTCATGTCTGTGTAATCATGTTTTGTGTTAAGTCATGTTTTTGTTTAGTTATAGGACTCTTTAGTTTCTGTCTTGTCTTGTTTCCATGATTACCCCATTAGTTTCACCTGTTCCACGTTTGGACTCATTGTGCACTCTTGTTTGTCACCATAGCAACCATTAGTTTCCACCTGTCACGTCACGCACCTGTTTCACGTTTTGAGTCACGCACCTGCTTTCACTAATCATGTCCATAGTATTTAAGTTCATTCATTTTCTGTTGTTCGTCCTGACGACCTCACACCACATTTATGCTCTGTCCATTCCTCTAAGATCCTGCTTCATGTCCCTTGTCAAAGTAAGTTTTGGTTCCATGTTTATAGTCTTTTTGTTTTTCATGGTTTGTTCTCCGCCACTGTGCGCGCTTTCATTTATTCCTTTTTTTTTGATAATAATAAATCATGTACCTTAATTCCCGTCTCGCCCGTGCCAACTTTCCGTTGCATCCTGGAAAAGCACACACCCCGGACCCAGTCTTGACAAATACAGGAAGGTAACATGTTATGTTTTAAAATTAGTAGAGGCGTAACAATTCATCCATAGACCGACCTATCGATTTTTATTCCTTATATCCAATTACATCAATCTGTGGCAAGTTCCGGAAAATATATACCGTATTTTTCGGACTACAAGGCGCACTTAAAATCCTTTCATTTTCTCAAAAATCGACAGTGCGCTTTATAGCCCGGTGCGCCTAATGTACAGAATAATTCTGGTTTAGGTTACTGACCTCGAAGATATTTTATTTGGTACATAGTAGATGGCAGTCACACATAAGAAATGCGTGTAGACTGCAGTATGACGCCAGTAAACAACACCACAACTTTATATGTTCCATTGAGAATATAGAACATTACATACCGCGCTCAAAAAGCTATTAAGCCGCACCACTTGATGGATTGTCGGCGTGTTACGGCTACAGTAGTCAGACGTACTCTTCAACATGCGAGTATTATTATAGTGTGTGTATGAGGACCGCAAAATAGCATTTATTATGCAAAACCAACTTTTCTTACCTTCTGGTACCTGCAGATGTGTATTTGGGATCTGCATATCCATCCATCTTCTTCCGCTTATCCGAGGTCGGGTCGCGGGGGCAGCAGCCTAAGCACAGAATCCCAGACTTCCCTCTCCCCAGCTACTTCGTCCAGCTCCTCCCGGGGGATCCCGAGGCGTTCCCAGGCCAGCCGGGATATATAGTCTTCCCAACGTGTCCTGGGTCTTCCCCGTGGCCTCCTACCGGTCGGACGTGCCCTAAACACCTCCCTAGGGAGGCGTTCGGGTGGCATCCTGACCAGATGCCCGAACCACCTCATCTGGCTCCTCTCCATGTGGAGGAGCAGCGGCTTTACTTTGAGCTCCCCCCGGATGACAGAGCTTCTCACCCTATCTCTAAGGGAGAGCCCCGCCACCCGGCGGAGGAAACTCGTTTCGGCCGCTTGTACCCGTGATCTTGTCCTTTCGGTCATGACCCAAAGCTCATGACCATAGGTGAGGATGGGAACGTAGATCGACCGGTAAATCGAGAGCTTTGCCTTCCGGTTCAGCTCCTTCTTCACCACAACGGAACGATTCAGCGTCCACATTACTGAAGACGCCGCACCGATCCGCCTGTCGATCTCACGATCCACTCTTCCCCCACTCGTGAACAAGACTCGTAGGTACTTGAACTCCTCCACTTGGGGCAAGATCTCCTCCCCAACCCGGAGATGGCACTCCACCCTTTTCCGGGCGAGAACCATGGACTCGGACTTGGAGGTGCTGATTCCCATCCCAGTCGCTTCACACTCGGCTGCGAACCGATCCAGTGAGAGCTGAAGATCCTGGCCAGATGAAGCCATCAGGACCACATCATCTGCAAAAAGCAGAGACCTAATCCTGCAGCCACCAAACCAGATCCCCTCAACGCCTAGACTGCGCCTAGAAATTCTGTCCATAAAAGTTATGAACAGAATGGGTGACAAAGGGCAGCCTTGGCGGAGTCCAACCCTCACTGGAAACGGGTCCGACTTACTGCCGGCAATACGGACCAAGTTCTGACACTGATCATACAGGGAGTGGACCGCCACAATCAGACAGTCCGTTACCCCATACTCTCTGAGCACTCCCCACAGGACCTCCCGAGGGACACGGTCGAATGCCTTCTCCAAGTCCACAAAGCACATGTAGACTGGTTGGGCAAACTCCCATGCACCCTCAAGGACCCTGCCGAGAGTATAGAGCTGGTCCACAGTTCCACGACCAGGACGAAAACCACACTGTTCCTCATGAATCCGAGGTTCGACTATCCGGCGTAGCCTCCTCTCCAGTTCACCTGAATAGACCTTACCGGGAAGGCTGAGGAGTGTGATCCCACGATAGTTAGAACACACCCTCCGGTTCCCCTTCTTAAAGAGAGGAACCACCGTCCCGGTCTGCCAATCCAGAGGTACTGCATAAGTCCTGAAAATGTGCGCGAGTCCGCCTTTGTAGTCTGTGCCGACACCGTTGTCAATAAGCTTCTTCATTTTCTCTATCTTCTTGTTAGAGCTGCTAACATTTGTAATATAAAATAGCGTAAAGTTCTGACTTTTATCCGTCAGTCGACTTGCTATGGAATCGCTAAAACATACCGGTGTAGTGAGTTTACATTATTCACCCAAGGAACTTTAATTCTTAGAGAGTTTCGGTCCGACGTTTTTTCAAGGGACACATTTCGGGCGTTGTTGTTGCACTAGTGAGCCACGGACGAGGAGATGCTGCTCCGTTATGGATTGAAGTAAAGTCTGAATGTCATTAAAACAGTTAGCGCCATCTTTTGACAATTCTTCCACTCCCGTCCTTGCACGCTACACCGCTACAACAAAGATGACGGGGGAGAAGACGCTGTCGAAGGTGAGCCACGTAAATAAGACCGCCCACAAAACGGCACATCCTGAAGGGACTGTCAGAAAGCGGCTTGAAGATGATCTGTAAAACATCATCTATGCAACATTTTGACCAAAGAACTACCATCACATGTTATGTAGACCACAAGGAAGTCTTTTACATTCAGAAAAAATAAATACAAAAATTACCCCTTTAAAGGGGAACATTATCACAATTTCAGAAGGGTTAAAACCATTAAAAATCAGTTCCCAGTGGCTTATTTTATTTTTCGAAGTTTTTTTCAAAATTTTACCCATCACGCAATATCCCTAAAAAAAGCTTCAAAGTGCCTGATTTTAACCATCTTTTTATATACACCCGTCCATTTTCCTGTGACGTCACATAGTGAAGCTGACACAAACAAACATGGCGGAAAGAACAGCAAGCTATAGCGACATTAGCTCGGATTCAGACTCGGATTTCAGCGGCTTAAGCGATTCAACAGATTACGCATGTATTGAAACGGATGGTTGTAGTGTGGAGGCAGGTAGCGAAAACCAAATTGAAGAAGAAACTGAAGCTATTGAGCCATATCGGTTTGAACCGTATGCAAGCGAAACCGACGAAAACGACACGACGGGAGAAAGCGAGGACGAATTGGGCGATCGCCTTCTAACCAACGATTGGTATGTGTTTGTTTGGCATTAAAGGAAACTAACAACTATGAACTAGGTTTACAGCATATGAAATACATTTGGCAACAACATGCACTTTGAGAGTGCAGACAGCCCAGTTTTCATCAATTAATATATTCTGTAGACATACCCTCATCCGCTCTCTTTTCCTGAAAGCTGATCTGTCCAGTTTTGGAGTTGATGTCAGCAGGCCAGGGAAGCCAGGGTCGATAGGGGGTTTAGCTCGCTCGTCTGCGTGAACAAACTGCCGCCATTGCTTGCCGTGCTAGCGAGGTCCTTTGTCCCTGAATTGCTCACACACTCCGGCAGATTCAATGGGGGTCTGGCGGCAGATTTCTTTGATTTTATCGTTTACATCTGTAAAGACCACAAAATGGCTCCTACTAAGCGACAGGGATCCGGTTCATGAAAAGACGCAATCTCTCCATCCGCACACGGATTACTATTTCACAGCAACTGATATTCCTGTGAACCGCACTGTGGATACAACGGGAGCACGTACGGTGAATATTCGCACCACAGGGAATGAGAAGTCATCCTTCACTGTGGTTCTAGCTTGCCATGCTAATGGCCAGAAACTTCCACCCATGGTGATATTCAAAAGGAAGACCTTGCCAAAAGAGACCTTTCCAGCCGGCGTCATCATAAAAGCTAACTCGAAGGAATGGATGAAGAAAAGATGAGGTAAAGGTAAGTTTAAGTTTACGCGAAGAGGCCGGGTGGCTTTTTTCACGCAGCTCTGTCCATGTTGATATACGTATGTTTGTGATTGCACATTTGCGTACATTTTGGGAGTGAACAGAGTTGTTAGAACGCTGGTTTTTAATATATTATTAAAGTTTGACTGACCTATCTGACTGTTTTTTTGACATTCCTTTAGCGCAGTTAGATGCGGCTTACAACACCGGGCGGCTTATAGGTGGACAAAGTGTTACGATCCGCTGCCCGGATCATAGTTTGTTTATGTTTGAGTCACGTGTTTTCAGCACCTTGAGTTTCGTTTGTTTCTGTTGCCATGACGGCAGATTATACACACCTGCCTCTGGTTAGTGTTCGGGACGCGCACCTGTTGCCCGGGCACTAATCAGAGGGCTATTTAGTCTTTGCCCTGGCCTCACTCGGTCTGGCTTCCTAGTTTGTTCCCATACAACTGTTAACGACTACTTTGATTCTGCTAGCTTTTCACGCTATGCTATTTTTTCCTGCTAGCTCCCACGCTAGTCCTTTTGTTTTGCCTTTTGTGCTACATGCATGTTTTTTGTTTATCCATCATATGATTTATATTTAAAATAAATCATTTTCCTACCTGCAAGCTGTGTCCGAAGCCGTCTGCATCCTTGGGAGAACCACACCCGCATCACTATGCGACCCAGTCGTTTCACAAAGTTTTGAAATATGCCGTTCATTGAAGGCGCGGCTTTTAACCCAGGGCGCCTTATGGTGCGGAAAATACGGTACATAGGTCTGCTGATAATGTTCCCCTTTAAAGTGCCCTTATAATCCGGTGCGCCTATATCTCAAAACAGATCGAAAATAGACCATTCATCGGCAGTGCGCCCTATAATCCGGAAAAATGGTCCGGTTCGAGGTCGGTAAGCACAACCAAAATGATTCTGTACATTAGGCGCACTGTCGAGTTTTGAGAAAATTAAAGGATTTTAAGTGCGCCTTATAGTCCGAAAAATCCGGTATGTAAGGAAAGTCAATGTAAAATAAAATGAACTTTTATTCATTTATGATCGTGGTTTATGTTAGGCCAATAGAGAAAGCCTTCCTGGCTCACCACTGGTACCACGGTACATTATACGGTACAACCCTAACATTTTAACTACAACATACAAACCCCGTTTCCATATGAGTTGGGAAATTGTGTTAGATGTAAATATAAACAATGATTTGAAAATAATTTTCAACCCATATTCAATTGAATATGCTACAAAGACAACATATTTGATGTTCAAACTGATAAACATTTGTTTTTTTTTGGCAAATAATCATTAACTTTAGAATTTGATGCCAGCAACACGTGACAAAGAAGTTGGGAAAGGTGGCAATAAATACTGATAAAGTTGAGGAATGCTCATCAAACACTTATTTGGAACATCCCACAGGTGAACAGGCTAATTGGGAACAGGTGGGTGCCATGATTGGGTATAAAAGTAGATTCCATGAAATGCTCAGTCATTCACAAAACAAGGATGGGGCGAGGGTCACCACTTTGTCAACAAATGCGTGAGCAAATTGTTGAACAGTTTAAGAAAAACCTTTCTCAACCAGCTATTGCAAGGAATTTAGGGATGTCACCATCTACGCTCCGTAATATCATGAAAGGGTTCAGAGAATCTGGAGAAATCACTGCACGTAAGCAGCTAAGCCCGTGACCTTCCATCCCTCAGGCTGTACTGCATCAACAAGCGACATCAGTGTGTAAAGGATATCACTACATGGGTTCAGGAACACTTCAGAAACCCACTGTCAGTAACTACAGTCGGTCGCTACATCTGTAAGTGCAAGTTAAAACTCTCCTACGCAAGGCGAAAACCGTTTATCAACAACACCCAGAAACGCCGTCGGCTTCGCCGGGCCTGAGCTCATCTAAGATGGACTGATACAAAGTGGAAAAGTGTTCTGTGGTCTGACGAGTCCACATTTCAAATTGTTTTTGGAAACTGTGGACGTCGTGTCCTCCGGACCAGAGAGGAAAAGAACCATCCGGATTGTTATAGGCGCAAAGTTGAAAAGCCATCATCTGTGATGGTATGGGGGTGTATTAGTGCCCAAGACATGGGTAACTTACACATCTGTGAAGGCGCCATTAATGCTGAAAGGTACATACTAGAGATGCGCGGATAGGCAATTATTTCATCCGCAACCGCATCAGAAAGTCGTCAACCATCCGCCATCCACCCGATCTAACATTTGATCAGAACCGCACCCGCCCATTGTTATATATCTAATATAGACGATGCAAGGCATTAGTGAGGTTATAAAGCTTTTGCCTGTTAAAGAAAGGAGACTGATCCAATGCAGCACAGACATTCGCGTGCCACGCTGTCACGGCCCAGACGCACACCAGTGCGCAATCATATGGGAGCCGCGCTGAGCGCACCTCCAAGCGCGTCTCGCTGCCGGCGACGGCCGGGTATGTGCCCGACGCTCCAGCGCCATCCATTTTCAGGGCTAGTTGATTCGGCAGGTGGGTTGTTACACACTCCTTAGCGGGTTCCGACTTCCATGGCCACCGTCCTGCTCTCTATATAAACCAGGGTGAGCCCCACCCCTTTCGTGAGCGCACTGCGCGCGGAGTGACCCCTGTTACGCGCCCCCGGCAACAGGGGTGGCGGGCAGGTAAGCTGCGCGGGCGGAGCGCGCGGAGCGACCCCTGTTACGAGCCCCCGGCCACGGGGGTGGCGGGCAGGTAAGCTGCTTACCTGCTGCGCGTGACGCCGGCCGCGGCGAAGGCGGACGAGGCGGGGTGTCGGTGCGGTGGGCGCGGTGGTGACCCTGGACGTGCGTCGGGCCCTTCTCGCGGATCGCCTCAGCTACGGCTCCCGGTGGGGCCCTCTCGGGGGAAGGGGCCTCGGTCCCGGACCCCGGCGAGGCGTCCCTTCTCCGCTCCGTAAAAGTGTCCATCTCTTTTTTTCTTTTCTTCTTCTGTTGTGGCATATGCTGCAGGTGCCTGCTCGTTTTTCGTATGTGGGTAACAACATTTAACTATGTATATATATTTACCAATTGGTTTAACTGCCACCCGCCTGAATTTATTTAAAATCTAATTTTTTTTTATTTTAACCGCCCGACCCGACCCGCGGATAAAATCTAATTTTTTTTAAATTTCATCCGCCCGATCCGCGGATAATCCGCGGACTCCGCGGTTGTGCCCGCAAACCGCGCATCTCTAGTACATACAGGTTTTGGAGCAACATATGTTGCCATCCAAGCAACGTTACCATGGACGCCCCTGCTTATTTCAGCAAGACAATGCCAAGCCACGTGTTACATCAACGTGGCTTCATAGTAAAAGAGTGCGGGTACTTTCCTGGCCCGCCTGCAGTCCAGACCTGTCTCTTATCGAAAATGTGTGGCGCATTATGAAGCGTAAAATAGCACAACGGAGACCCCCGGACTGTTGAACAACTTAAGCTGTACATCAAGCAAGAATGGGAACGAATTCCACCTGAGAAGCTTCAAAAAAATGTGTCTCCTCAGTTCTCAAACGTTTACTGAGTGTTGTTAAAAGGAAAGGCCATGTAACACAGTGGTGAACATGCCCTTTCCCGACTACTTTGGCACGTGTTGCAGCCATTAAATTCTATTTTTATTATTATTTGCAAAGAAAAAATAAAGTTTATGAGTTTGAACATGAAATATGTTGTCTTTGTAGTGCATTCAATTGAATACAAATCATTGTATTCTGTTTATATTTACATCTAACACCATTTCCCAACTCATATGGAAACGGGGTTTGTATAAAGACCTAAGTGTCCACCAATGGAAAGGAGCAGCTCATAATCCGAAGCAGACAAACATCTGTGGGTTGATTGACTTACTACCTGACTACGTGCCGGAGCCAGAGGGGTCATTAAGACGTCCGTCAAGTCACTTTGCCGGTCCGTGGTTGATCTCATTAGTCAATCAGCCATTCAGACCTTCTGTGTCGGCTCTTATGTAAGCGAGCATGGCGACAGATGCTGAATCATCAGCTGTCCGCTGGAATGCCCTCTCTACCCAGAGGGCTGCACCACACACACCCACACACCACACACACCCACACACCCACACACCCACACACCCACACACCCACACACTGTACACACGCACACTCAGCATGTCATGCACTATTTCCCATCCTTGAGAGGCGAGCGAGATTGCGAGACAAAAAGGATGCGGCGCAGGCAGATCGGCGACCGCGGTTGAAGAAGAAGAAGAAGAAGCGGGAAGAAGAAAGGCGGGCGAGATCTTCTCCCGCCGCTGCCTGTCAGGGTTTGATGTGCTTTAAAAAAAGCTTTTTCATGTTATGCAACTTTGAAGAGGACGTCTTTGATGTCGCTAGTTTTTGAGCTATTGGCGTAATCTTGCTACCTTCTCCTCTCGCCCCCCCAATTGATCTGATTAGCGAATTAGCATCCGTCATCTACAGTACTGTACGCTACAGCCGTTAAAGTCTCCTGGGCATGACGTTAAAGTGGAGGCTGCTCTATGGGGTCTTGGGGCACTAGGAGGTTAACCCCTTTAGTACTGTTACCCCCAGGTGGTCTAGTACCCATACTTGCCAATCTTGAGACCTCCGATTTCGGGGGCGTGGTTAAGAGGGGAGGAGTATATTTA